>NW_028318901.1:600000-785985 GCF_062004578.1 Staurois parvus | reverse complement strand
GAGGCTGACACCAGACTGACCCCATCACGAGGCGAGGCTGAAACCAGACTGACCCCATCACGAGGCGAGGCTGACACCAGACTGAAATCATCACGATGTGAGACTGACACCAGACAGACCCCATCACGAGGCGAGGCTGACACGAGACTGACCCCATCACGAGGCGAGGCTGACAGCAGACTGACCCCATCACGAGGCGAGACTGAAACCGGACTGACCCCATCACGGGGCGAGGCTGACACCGGACTGACACCATCATGATGTGAGGCTGACACCAGACTGACCCCATCAAGATGTGAGGCTGACACCAGACTGACCTCATCACAAGGCGAGGCTCACACCAGACTAACCCCATCACGAGGCGAGGCTGACACTAGACTGACACCATCACGAGGCGAGGCTGACACCAGACTGACACCATCATGATGTGAGGCTGACGCCAGACTGACCCCATCACGAGGCGAGGCTGACACCAGACTGACCCCATCACGAGGCGAGGCTGACACCAGACTGACCCCATCACGAGGCGAGGCTGACACCAGACTGACCCCATCACGAGGCGAGACTGACACCGGACTGTCCCCATCACGAGGCGAGGCTGACACCGGACTTACACCATCATGATGTGAGGCTGACACCAGACTGACCCCTTCACGAGGTGAGGCTGACACCAGACTGACACCATCACGAGGCGAGGCTGAGACCAGACTGACACCATTACGAGGCGAGACTGAAACCGGACTGACCGCATCACGAGGCGAGGCTGACACCAGACTGACTCCATCACGAGGCTAGGCTAACACCAGACTTACACCATCATGATGTGAGGCTGACACCAGACTGACCGCATCACAAGGCGAGGCTGACACCAGACTGACCCTATCACTAGGCGAGGCTGACACCAGACTGACACCATCAGGAGGCGAAGCTGACACCAGACTGACACCATTACGAGGCGATGCTGACACCAGACTGACCCCATCACGAGGCGAGACTGACACCAGACTGACCCCATCGCGATGCGAGGCTGACACCAGACTGACCCCATCACGAGGCGAGGCTGACACCAAACTGACACCATCACGAGGCGAGGCTGACACCAGATTGACACCATCACAAGGCGAAGCTGACACCAGACTGACACCATCATGATGTGAGGCTGACACCAGACTGACCCCATCACGAGGCGAGACTGACACCAGAATGACCCCATCACGTTGCGAGGCTGACACCAGACTGACCCCATCACGAGGCGAGACTGACACCAGACTGACCCCATCATGATGTGAGGCTGACACCAGACTGACCCCATCACGAGGCGAGGCTGACACCAGACTGACACCATCACAATGCGAAACTGACACCAGACTGACACCTTCATGATGTGAGGTTGACACCAGACTGACCCCATCACTAGGCGAGGCTGACACCAGACTGACCCCATCACGAGGCGAGACTGACACCAGACTGACCCCATCACGAGGCGAGGCTGACACCAGACTGACCCCATCACTAGTCGAGGCTGACACCAGACTGACACCATCACGAGGCGAGGTTGACACCAGACTGTCCCCATCACGAGGCGAGGCTGACACCAGACTGACCCCGTCACGGGCGAGGCTGACACCAGACTGACCCTATCACGAGGCGAGGCTGACACCAGACTGACCCCATCACGAGGTGAGGCTGACACCAGACTGACCCCATCATGAGGCGAGGCTGACACCAGACTGACACCATCACGAGGCGAGGCTGACACCAGACTGACCCCATCACTAGGCAAGGCTGACACCAGACTGACCCCATCACGAGGCGAGTTTGACACCAGACTGACCCCATCACGAGGCGAGACTGACACCAGACTGACCCCATCACGAGGCTAGGCTGACACCAGACTGACCCCATCACGACGCGAGGCTGACACCAGACTGACACCATCACGATGCGAGACTGACACCAGACTGACCCCATCACGAGGCGAGATTGACACCAGACTGACCCCATCACGAGGCGAGACTGACACCAGACTGACCCCATCACGAGGCAAGACTGACACCAGACTGACACCATCACGAGGCGAGGCTGACACCAGACTGACCCCATCACGAGGCGAGGCTGACACCAGACTGACCCCATCACAAGGCGAAGCTGACACCTGACTAACACCATCATGATGTGAGGCTGACACCAGACTGACCCTATCACGAGGCGAGGCTGACACCAGACTGACACCATCACGAGGCGAGGCTGACACCAGTCTGAAACCATCACGAGGCGAGGCTGACACCTGACTGACACCATCATGATGTGAGGCTGACACCAGACTGACACCATCACGAGGCAAGACTGACACCAGACTGACACCATCACGAGGCGAGGCTGACACCAGACTGACCCAATCACGAGGCGAGGCTGACACCAGACTGACCCCATCACGAGGCGAGACTGACACCAGACAAACCCCATCACGAGGCGAGGCCGACACCGGACTAACCCCATCACAAGGCGAGACTGACACCGGACTGACCCCATCACGAGGCAAGGCTGACACCAGACTGACCCCATCACTAGGCGAGGCTGACACCAGACTGACCCCAACACGAGGCGAGACTGACACCAGACTGACCCCATCACTAGGCGAGGCTGACACCAGACTGACCCCATCACGAGGCGAGACTGACACCAGACTGACCCCATCACGAGGCGAGGCCGACACCGGACTGACCCCATTACGACGCGAGACTGACACCAGACTGACACCATCACGAGGCGAGACTGACACCAGACTGACCCCATCACGAGGCAAGACTGACACCAGACTGACACCATCACGAGGCGAGGCTGACACCAGACTGACCCCATCACGAGGCGAGGCTGACACCAGACTGACCCCATCACGAGGAGAGGCTGACACCAGACTGACCCCATCACAAGGCGAAGCTGACACCTGACTGACACCATCACGATGTGAGGCTGACACCAGACTGACCCCATCACGAGGCGAGGCTGACACCAGACTGACCCCATCACAAGGCGAAGCTGACACCTGACTGACACCATCACGATGTGAGGCTGACACCAGACTGACCCTATCATGAGGCGAGGCTGACACCAGACTGACCCCATCACTAGGAGAGGCTGACACCAGACTGACCCCATCACGAGGCGAGGCTGACACCAGACTGACACCATCACGAGGCGAGGCTGACACGAGACTGAAACCATCACGAGGCGAGGCTGACACCAGACTGACACCATCACGAGGCGAGGCTGACACCAGACTGAAACCATCACGAGGCGAGGCTGACACCTGACTGACACCATCATGATGTGAGGCTGACACCAGACTGACACCATCACAAGGCGAAGCTGACACCAGACTGACACCATCATGATGTGAGGCTGACACCAGACTGACCCTATCACGAGGCGAGGCTGACACCAGACTGACCCCATCACGAGGCGAGACTGAAACCAGACTGACCCCATCACTAGGCGAGGCTGACACCAGACTGACCCCATCACGAGGCGAGGCTGACACCAGACTGACCCCATCACGAGGCGAGGCTGACACCAGACTGACACCATCACGAGGCGAGGCTGACACCAGACTGACACCATCACGAGGCGAGGCTGACACCAGACTGACCCCATCATGATGTGAGGCTGACACCAAACTGACCCAATCACTAGGCGAGACTGACACCAGACTGACCCCATCACGAGGCGAGGCTGACACCAGACTGACACCATCACGAGGCGAGGCTGACACCAGACTGAAACCATCACGAGGCGAGGCTGACACCAGACTGACCCCATCACGAGGCGAGGCTGACACCAGACTGACACCATCACGAGGCGAGGCTGACACCAGACTGACACCATCACAAGGCGAAGCTGACACCTGACTGACACCATCATGATGTGAGGCTGACACCAGACTGACACCATCACGATGCAAGACTGACACCAGACTGACCCCATCACGAGGCGAGGCTGACACCAGACTGACCCCATCACGAGGCGAGACTGACACCAGACTGACCCCATCACGAGGCGAGGCTGACACCAGACTGACCAGATCACGAGGCGAGGATGAAACCCGACTGACCCCATCTCGACGCGAGGCTGACACCAGACTGACACCATCACAAGGCGAAACTGACACCAGACTGACACCTTCATGATGTAAGGCTGACACCAGACTGACCCCATCACGAGGCGAGGCTGACACCAGACTGACCCAATCACGAGGCGAGGCTGACACCAGACTGACCCCATCACGAGGCGAGACTGACACCAGACAAACCCCATCACGAGGCGAGGCCGACACCGGACTAACCCCATCACAAGGCTAGACTGACACCGGACTGACCCCATCACGAGGCAAGGCTGACACCAGACTGACCCCATCAGTAGGCGAGGCTGACACCAGACTGACCCCAACACGAGGCGAGACTGACACTAGACTGACCCCATCACTAGGCGAGGCTGACACCAGACTGACCCCATCACGAGGCGAGACTGACACCAGACTGACCCCATCACGAGGCGAGGCCGACACCGGACTGACCCCATTACGACGCGAGACTGACACCAGACTGACCCAATTACGATGCGAGGCTGACACCAGACTGACACCATCACGATGCGAGACTGACACCAGACTGACCCCATCACGAGGCGAGACTGACACCAGACTGACCCCATCACGAGGCAAGACTGACACCAGACTGACACCATCACGAGGCGAGGCTGACACCAGACTGACCCCATCACGAGGCGAGGCTGACACCAGACTGACCCCATCACGAGGCGAGGCTGACACCAGACTGACCCCATCACAAGGCGAAGCTGACACCTGACTGACACCATCACGATGTGAGGCTGACACCAGACTGACCCTATCATGAGGCGAGGCTGACACCAGACTGACCCCATCACTAGGAGAGGCTGACACCAGACTGACACCATCACGAGGCGAGGCTGACACCAGACTGACACCATCACGAGGCGAGGCTGACACGAGACTGAAACCATCACGAGGCGAGGCTGACACCAGACTGACACCATCACGAGGCGAGGCTGACACCAGACTGAAACCATCACGAGGCGAGGCTGACACCTGACTGACACCATCATGATGTGAGGCTGACACCAGACTGACACCATCACAAGGCGAAGCTGACACCTGACTGACACCATCATGATGTGAGGCTGACACCAGACTGACCCTATCACGAGGCGAGGCTGACACCAGACTGACCCTATCACGAGGCGAGACTGAAACCAGACTGACCCCATCACTAGGCGAGGCTGACACCAGACTGACCCCATCACGAGGCGAGGCTGACACCAGACTGACCCCATCACGAGGCGAGGCTGACACCAGACAGACACCATCACGAGGCGAGGCTGACACCAGACTGACCCCATCATGATGTGAGGCTGACACCAAACTGACCCAATCACTAGGCGAGACTGACACCAGACTGACCCCATCACGAGGCGAGGCTGACACCAGACTGACACCATCACGAGGCGAGGCTGACACCAGACTGAAACCATCACGAGGCGAGGCTGACATCAGACTGACACCATCACGAGGCGAGGCTGACACCAGACTGACACCATCACGAGGCGAGGCTGACACCAGACTGAAACCATCACGAGGCGAGGCTGACATCAGACTGACACCATCACGAGGCGAGGCTGACACCAGACTGACACCATCACGAGGCAAGGCTGACACCAGACTGACCCCATCACGAGGCGAGGCTGACACCAGACTGACACCATCACGAGGCGAGGCTGACACCAGACTGACCCCATCATGATGTGAGGCTGACACCAGACTGACCCAATCACTAGGCGAGACTGACACCAGACTGACAGCATCATGATGGGAGGCTGACACCAGACTGACCCAATCACAAGGCGAAGCTGACACCAGACTGACACCATCACAAGGCGAAACTGACACCAGACTGACACCTTCATGATGTAAGGCTGACACCAGACTGACCCCATCACGAGGCGAGAGTGACACCAGACTGACCCCATCACGAGGCCAGTCTGACACCAGACTGACCCCATCACGACGCGAGGCTGACACCAGACTGACACCATCACGATGCGAGACTGACACCAGACTGACCCCATCACGAGGCGAGATTGACACCAGACTGACCCCATCACGAGGCGAGACTGACACCAGACTGACCCCATCACGAGGCAAGACTGACACCAGACTGACACCATCACGAGGCGAGGCTGACACCAGACTGACCCAATCACGAGGCGAGGCTGACACCAGACTGACCCCATCACGAGGCGAGACTGACACCAGACAAACCCCATCACGAGGCGAGGCCGACACCGGACTAACCCCATCACAAGGCGAGACTGACACCGGACTGACCCCATCACGAGGCAAGGCTGACACCAGACTGACCACATCACTAGGCGAGGCTGACACCAGACTGACCCCAACACGAGGCGAGACTGACACTAGACTGACCCCATCACTAGGCGAGGCTGACACCAGACTGACCCCATCACGAGGCGAGACTGACACCAGACTGACCCCATCACGAGGCGAGGCCGACACCGGACTGACCCCATTACGACGCGAGACTGACACCAGACTGAACCCATCACGAGGCGAGGCTGACACCAGACTGACCCCATTACGATGCGAGGCTGACACCAGACTGACACCATCACGATGCGAGACTGACACCAGACTGACCCCATCACGAGGCGAGACTGACACCAGACTGACCCCATCACGAGGCAAGACTGACACCAGACTGACACCATCACGAGGCGAGGCTGACACCAGACTGAAACCATCACGAGGCGAGGCTGACATCAGACTGACACCATCACGAGGCGAGGCTGACACCAGACTGACACCATCACGAGGCAAGGCTGACACCAGACTGACCCCATCACGAGGCGAGGCTGACACCAGACTGACACCATCACGAGGCGAGGCTGACACCAGACTGACACCATCATGATGTGAGGCTGACACCAGACTGACCCTATCACGAGGCGAGGCTGACACCAGACTGACCCTATCACGAGGCGAGACTGAAACCAGACTGACCCCATCACTAGGCGAGGCTGACACCAGACTGACCCCATCACGAGGCGAGGCTGACACCAGACTGACCCCATCACGAGGCGAGGCTGACACCAGACAGACACCATCACGAGGCGAGGCTGACACCAGACTGACCCCATCATGATGTGAGGCTGACACCAAACTGACCCAATCACTAGGCGAGACTGACACCAGACTGACCCCATCACGAGGCGAGGCTGACACCAGACTGACACCATCACGAGGCGAGGCTGACACCAGACTGAAACCATCACGAGGCGAGGCTGACATCAGACTGACACCATCACGAGGCGAGGCTGACACCAGACTGACACCATCACGAGGCGAGGCTGACACCAGACTGAAACCATCACGAGGCGAGGCTGACATCAGACTGACACCATCACGAGGCGAGGCTGACACCAGACTGACACCATCACGAGGCAAGGCTGACACCAGACTGACCCCATCACGAGGCGAGGCTGACACCAGACTGATACCATCACGAGGCGAGGCTGACACCAGACTGACCCCATCATGATGTGAGGCTGACACCAGACTGACCCAATCACTAGGCGAGACTGACACCAGACTGACAGCATCATGATGGGAGGCTGACACCAGACTGACCCAATCACAAGGCGAAGCTGACACCAGACTGACACCATCACAAGGCGAAACTGACACCAGACTGACACCTTCATGATGTAAGGCTGACACCAGACTGACCCCATCACGAGGCGAGAGTGACACCAGACTGACCCCATCACGAGGCCAGTCTGACACCAGACTGACCCCATCACGACGCGAGGCTGACACCAGACTGACACCATCACGATGCGAGACTGACACCAGACTGACCCCATCACGAGGCGAGATTGACACCAGACTGACCCCATCACGAGGCGAGACTGACACCAGACTGACCCCATCACGAGGCAAGACTGACACCAGACTGACACCATCACGAGGCGAGGCTGACACCAGACTGACCCAATCACGAGGCGAGGCTGACACCAGACTGACCCCATCACGAGGCGAGACTGACACCAGACAAACCCCATCACGAGGCGAGGCCGACACCGGACTAACCCCATCACAAGGCGAGACTGACACCGGACTGACCCCATCACGAGGCAAGGCTGACACCAGACTGACCACATCACTAGGCGAGGCTGACACCAGACTGACCCCAACACGAGGCGAGACTGACACTAGACTGACCCCATCACTAGGCGAGGCTGACACCAGACTGACCCCATCACGAGGCGAGACTGACACCAGACTGACCCCATCACGAGGCGAGGCCGACACCGGACTGACCCCATTACGACGCGAGACTGACACCAGACTGAACCCATCACGAGGCGAGGCTGACACCAGACTGACCCCATTACGATGCGAGGCTGACACCAGACTGACACCATCACGATGCGAGACTGACACCAGACTGACCCCATCACGAGGCGAGACTGACACCAGACTGACCCCATCACGAGGCAAGACTGACACCAGACTGACACCATCACGAGGCGAGGCTGACACCAGACTGACCCCATCATGAGGCGAGGCTGACACCAGACTGACCCCATCACGAGGCGAGGCTGACACCAGACTGACCCCATCACAAGGCGAAGCTGACACCTGACTGACACCATCACGATGTGAGGCTGACACCAGACTGACCCTATCATGAGGCGAGGCTGACACCAGACTGACACCATCACTAGGAGAGGCTGACACCAGACTGACACCATCACGAGGCGAGGCTGACACCAGACTGACACCATCACGAGGCGAGGCTGACACCAGACTGAAACCATCACGAGGCGAGGCTGACACCAGACTGACACCATCACGAGGCGAGGCTGACACCAGACTGACACTATCACGAGGCGAGGCTGACACCAGACTGAAACCATCACGAGGCGAGGCTGACACCTGACTGACACCATCATGATGTGAGGCTGACACCAGACTGACACCATCACAAGGCGAAGCTGACACCTGACTGACAATATCATGATGTGAGGCTGACACCAGACTGAACCTATCACGAGGCAAGGCTGACACCAGACTGACCCCAACACGAGGCGAGACTGAAACCAGACTGACCCCATCACTAGGCGAGGCTGACACCAGACTGACCCCATCACGAGGCAAGGCTGACACCAGACTGACCCCATCACGAGGCGAGGCTGACACCAGACTGACCCCATCACGAGGCGAGGCTGACACCAGACTGACACCATCACGAGGCGAGACTGACACCAGACTGACCCCATCACGAGGCGAGGCTGACACCAGACTGACACCATCATGATGTGAGGCTGACACCAGACTGACCCCATGAAGAGGCTAGGCTGACACCAGACTGACCCCATCACGAGGCGAGGCTGACACCAGACTTACACCATCATGATGTGAGGCTGACACCAGACTGACCCTATCACGATGTGAGGCTGACACCAGACTGACACCATCACGAGGTGAGACTGACACCAGACTGACCCCATCACGACACGAGGCTGACACCAGACTGACACCATCACAAGGCGAGGCTGACACCAGACTGACCCCATCACGAGGCGAGGCTGACACCAGACTGACACCATCACGAGGCGAGACTGACACCAGACTGACACCATCACGAGGCGAGGCTGACACCAGACTGACCCCATCAAGAGGCGAGGCTGACACCAGACTGACCACATCACGAGGCGAGGCTGACACCTGACTGACACCATCATGATGTGAGGCTGACACCAGACTGACCCCGTCACGAGGCGAGGCTGACACCAGACTGACCCCCTCACGAGGCGAGGCTGACACAAGACTGACCCCATCATGAGGCATGGCTGACACCAGACTGACCCCATCACGAGGCGAGGCTGACACCAGACTGACCCCATCACGAGGCGAGGCTGACACCAGACTGACCCCATCACGAGGCGAGGCTGACACCAGACTGACCCCATCACGAGGCGAGGCTGACACCAGACTGACCCCATCACGAGGCGAGGCTGACACCAGACTGACCCCATCACGAGGCGAGGCTGACACCAGACTGACCCCATCACGATGCGAGGCTGACACCGGACTGACCCCATCACGAGGCGAGGCTGACACCAGACTGACCCCATCACGAGGCGAGGCTTTCACCAGACTGACCCCATCACGAGGCGAGGCTGACACCAGACTGACACAATCATGAGGCGAGGCTGACACCAGACTGACACCATCACGAGGCGAGACTGACACCAGACTGACCCCATCATGATGTGAGGCTGACACCAGACTGACCCCATCACTAGGCGAGGCTGACACCAGACTGAAACCATCACGAGGCGAAGCTGACACCAGACTGACACCATCATGATGTGAGGCTGACACCAAACTGACCCCATGAAGAGGCTAGGCTGACACCAGACTGACCCCATCACGAGGCGAGGCTGACACCAGACTTACACCATCATGATGTGAGGCTGACACCAGACTGACCCTATCACGATGTGAGGCTGACACCAGACTGACACCATCACGAGGTGAGACTGACACCAGACTGACCCCATCACGACACGAGGCTGACACCAGACTGACCCTATCACGAGGCGAGGCTGACACCAGACTGACCCCGTCACGAGGCGAGGCTGACACCAGACTGACCCCCTCACAAGGCGAGGCTGACACAAGACTGACCCCATCACGAGGCCTGGCTGACACCAGACTGACCCCATCACGAGGCGAGGCTGACACCAGACTGACCCCATCACGAGGCGAGGCTGACACCAGACTGACCCCATCACAAGGCGAAGCTGACACCTGACTGACACCATCATGATGTGAGGCTGACACCAGACTGACCCTATCACGAGGCGAGGCTGACACCAGACTGACCCCATCACGAGGCGAGACTGAAACCAGACTGACCCCATCACTAGGCGAGGCTGACACCAGACTGACGCCATCACGAGGCGAGGCTGACACCAGACTGACATCATCACGAGGAGAGGCTGACACCAGACTGACACCATCACGAGGCGAGGCTGACACCAGACTGACCCCATCATGATGTGAGGCTGACACCAAACTGACACCATCACGAGGCGAAGCTGACACCTGACTGACACCATCACGATGTGAGGCTGACACCAGACTGACCCTATCATGAGGCGAGGCTGACACCAGACTGACCCCATCACTAGGAAAGGCTGACACCAGACTAACACCATCACGAGGCGAGGCTGACACCAGACTGACACCATCACGAGGCGAGGCTGACACCAGACTGACACCATCATGATGTGAGGCTGTCACCACACTGACCCCGTCACGAGGAGAGGCTGACACCAGACTGACACCATCACGAGGCGAGGCTGACACCAGACTGACACCATCATGATGTGAGGCTGACACCAGACTGACCTCATCACGAGGCGAGGCTGACACCAGACTGACACCATCACGAGGCGAGGCTGACGCCAGACTGACACCATCATGATGTGAGGCTGACACCAGACTGACCCCATCACGAGGCGAGACTGACATCAGACTGACCCCATCACGAGGCGAGGCTGACACCAGACTGACCCCATCACAAGGCGAGGCTGACACCAGACTGACACCATCATGAGGCGAGGCTGACACCAGACTGACACCATCATGATGTGAGGCTGACACCAGACTGACCTCATCACGAGGCGAGGCTGATACAAGACTGACACCATCACGAGTCGAGGCTGACACCAGACTGACACCATCATGATGTGAGGCTGACACGAGACTGACCCCATCACGAGGCGAGGCTGACACCAGACTGACCCCATCACGAGGCGAGGCTGACACCAGACTGACCCCATCACGAGGCGAGGCTGACACCTGACTTACACCATCATGATGTGAGGCTGACACCAGACTGACCCCATCACGAGGCGAGGCTGACACCAGACTGACACCATCACGAGGCGAGGCTGACACCAGACTGACACCATCATGATGTGAGGCTGACACCAGACTGACCTCATCACGAGGCGAGGCTGACACCAGACTGACCCCATCACGAGGCGAGGCTGACACCAGACTGACACCATCACGAGGCGAGGCTGACACCAGACTGACCCCATCACGAGGCGAGACTGACACCAGACTGACCCCATCACGAGGCGAGACTGACACCACACTGACCCCATCACGAGGCGAGGCTGACACCTGACTTACACCATCATGATGTGAGGCTGACACCAGACTGACACCATCACGAGGCGAGGCTGACACCAGACTGACCCCATTACGAGGCGAGACTGACACCAGACTGACCCCATCACGAGGCGAGACTGACACCAGACTGACACGATCACGAGGCGAGGCTGACACCAGACTGACCCCATCACGAGGCGAGGCTGACACCAGACTGACCCCATCACGAGGCGATGCTGACACCAGACTGACACCATCACGAGGCGAGGCTGACACCAGACTGACCCCATCAAGAGGCGAGGCTGAAACCAGACTGACCCTATCACTAGGCGAGGCTGACACCAGACTGACACCATCACGAGGCAAGGCTGACACCAGACTGACCCCATCACGAGGCGAGGCTGACTCCAGACTGACCTCATCACGAGGCGAGACTGACACCGGACTGACCCCATCACGAGGCGAGGCTTACACCAGACTGACACCATCACGAGGCGAGGCTGACACATGACTGACACCATCATGATGTGAGGCTGTCACCACACTGACCCCATCACGAGGAGAGTCTGACACCAGACTGACACCATCACGAGGCGAGGCTGACACCAGACTGACCCCATCACGAGGCGAGGCTGACACCAGACTGACACCATCACGAGGCGAGGCTGAAACCAGACTGACCCTATCACTAGGCGAGGCTGACACCAGACTGACACCATCACGAGGCGAGGCTGAAACCAGACTGACCCCATCACGAGGCGAGGCTGACGCCAGACTGACCCCATCACGAGGCGATGCTGACACCAGACTGACACCATC
Source organism: Staurois parvus (assembly GCF_062004578.1). Classification (NCBI taxonomy): domain Eukaryota; kingdom Metazoa; phylum Chordata; class Amphibia; order Anura; family Ranidae; genus Staurois; species Staurois parvus. Next base: position 772,859 of record NW_028318901.1, on the reverse strand, counting down.
ACGAGGCGAGGCTGACACCAGACTGACCCCATCAAGAGGCGAGGCTGAAACCAGACTGACCCTATCACTAGGCGAGGCTGACACCAGACTGACACCATCACGAGGCAAGGCTGACACCAGACTGACACCATCATGATGTGAGGCTGACACCAGACTGACCCCATCACGAGGCGAGGCTGACACCAGACTGACCCCATCACGAGGCGAGGCTGACACCAGACTGACCCCATCACGAGGCGAGGCTGACACCGGACTGACCCCATCACGAGGCGAGGCTGACACCAGACTGACCCCATCACGATGCGAGGCTGACACCGGACTGACACCATCACGAGGCGAGACTGACACCAGACTGACCCCATCACGAGGCGAGGCTGACACCAGACTGACCCCATCACGAGGCGAGGCTGACACCAGACTGACACCATCACGAGGCGAGGCTGACTCCAGACTGACACCATTATGATGTGAGGCTTACACCAGACTGACCCCATCACTAGGCGAGGCTGACACCAGACTGACACCATCACGAGGCGAGGCTGAAACCAGACTGACCCTATCACTAGGCGAGGCTGACACCAGACTGACACCATCACGAGGCGAGGCTGAAACCAGACTGACCCCATCACGAGGCGAGGCTGACGCCAGACTGACCCCATCACGAGGCGATGCTGACACCAGACTGACACCATCACGAGGCGAGGCTGACACCAGACTGACCCCATCAAGAGGCGAGGCTGAAACCAGACTGACCCTATCACTAGGCGAGGCTGACACCAGACTGACACCATCACGAGGCAAGGCTGACACCAGACTGACCCCATCACGAGGCGAGGCTGACTCCAGACTGACCTCATCACGAGGCGAGACTGACACCGGACTGACCCCATCACGAGGCGAGGCTTACACCAGACTGACACCATCACGAGGCGAGGCTGACACATGACTGACACCATCATGATGTGAGGCTGTCACCACACTGACCCCATCACGAGGAGAGGCTGACACCAGACTGACACCATCACGAGGCGAGGCTGACACCAGACTGACACCATCATGATGTGAGGCTGACACCAGACTGACCTCATCACGAGGCGAGGCTGACACCAGACTGACACCATCACGAGGCGAGGCTGACACCAGACTGACCCCATCATGATGTGAGGCTGACACCAAACTGACCCAATCACTAGGCGAGACTGACACCAGACTGACCCCATCACGAGGCGAGGCTGACACCAGACTGACACCATCACGAGGCGAGGCTGACACCAGACTGACACCATCATGAGGCGAGGCTGACACCAGACTGACACCATCACGAGGCGAGGCTGACACCAGACTGAAACCATCACGAGGCGAGGCTGACACCTGACTGACACCATCATGATGTGAGGCTGACACCAGACTGACACCATCACAAGGCGAAGCTGACACCTGACTGACACCATCATGATGTGAGGCTGAAACCAGACTGACCCTATCACGAGGCGAGGCTGACACCAGACTGACCCCAACACGAGGCGAGACTGAAACCAGACTGACCCCATCACTAGGCGAGGCTGACACCAGACTGACCCCATCACGAGGCGAGGCTGACACCAGACTGACCCCATCACGAGGCGAGACTGACACCAGACTGACCCCATCACGAGGCGAGGCTGACACCAGACTGACCCCATCACGATGCGAGGCTGACACCGGACTGACACCATCACGAGGCGAGACTGACACCAGACTGACCCCATCACGAGGCGAGGCTGACACCAGACTGACCCCATCACGAGGCGAGGCTTTCACCAGACTGACCCCATCACGAGGCGAGGCTGACACCAGACTGACACAATCATGAGGCGAGGCTGACACCAGACTGACACCATCACGAGGCGAGACTGACACCAGACTGACCCCATCATGATGTGAGGCTGACACCAGACTGACCCCATCACTAGGCGAGGCTGACACCAGACTGACACCATCATGATGTGAGGCTGACACCAGACTGACCCCATGAAGAGGCTAGGCTGACACCAGACTGACCCCATCACGAGGCGAGGCTGACACCAGACTTACACCATCATGATGTGAGGCTGACACCAGACTGACCCTATCACGATGTGAGGCTGACACCAGACTGACACCATCACGAGGTGAGACTGACACCAGACTGACCCCATCACGACACGAGGCTGACACCAGACTGACACCATCACGACGCGAGGCTGACACCAGACTGACCCCATCACGATGCGAGGCTGACACCAGACTGACCCCATCACGAGGCGGGACTGACACCAGACTGACCCCATCACGAGGCGAGACTGACACCAGACTGACCCCATCACGAGGTAAGACTGACACCAGACTGACACCATCACGAGGCGAGGCTGACACCAGACTGACCCCATCACGAGGCGAGGCTGACACCAGACTGACCCCATCACGAGGCGAGGCTGACATCAGACTGACCCCATCACGAGGCGAAGCTGACACCTGACTGACACCATCACGATGTGAGGCTGACACCAGACTGACCCCATCACGAGGCGAGGCTGACACCAGACTGACACCTTCATGATGTGATGCTGACACCAGACTGACCCCATCACTAGGCGAGGCTGACACCAGACTGACCCCATCACGAGGCGAGGCTGACACCAGACTGACCCTATCACGGGCGAGGCTGACACCAGACTGACCCCATCACGACGCGAGGCTGACACCAGACTGACCCCATCACGATGCGAGGCTGACACCGGACTGACACCATCACGAGGCGAGACTGACACCAGACTGACCCCATCACGAGGCGAGGCTGACACCAGACTGACCCCATCACGAGGCGAGGTTTTCACCAGACTGACCCCATCACGAGGCGAGGCTGACACCAGACTGACACAATCATGAGGCGAGGCTGACACCAGACTGACACCATCATGATGTGAGGCTGACACCAGACTGACCCTATCACGATGTGAGGCTGACACCAGACTGACACCATCACGAGGTGAGACTGACACCAGACTGACCCCATCACGACACGAGGCTGACACCAGACTGACACCATCACGAGGCGAGGCTGACACCAGACTGACCCCATCACGAGGCGAGGCTGAAACCAGACTGACCCCATCACGAGGCGAGGCTGACACCAGACTGACCCCATCACGAGGCGAGGCTGACACCAGACTGACACCTTCATGATGTGAGGCTGACACCAGACTGACCCCATCACGAGGCGATGCTGACACCAGACTGACTCCATCACGGGGCGATGCTGACACCAGACTGACCCCATCACGAAGCGATGCTGACACCAGACTGACTCCATCACGGGGCGATGCTGACACCAGACTGACCCCATCACGAGGCGAGACTGACACCAGACTGACCCCATCACGAGGCGAGGCTGAAACCAGACTGACCCCATCACGAGGCGAGACTGACACCGGACTGACCCCATCACGAGGCGAGGCTGACACCAGACTGACCCCATCACGAGGCGAGGCTGACACCAGACTGACCCCATCACGATTTGAGGCTGACACCAGACTGACCCCATCACGAGTCGAGGCTGACACCAGACTGACCCCATCACGAGGCGAGTCTGACACCAGAGTGACACCATCATGATGTGAGGCTGACACCAGACTGACCCCATCACGAGGCGAGGCTGACACCAGACTGACCCCATCACGAGGCGAGTCTGACACCAGACTGACCCCATCACGAGGCGAGGCTGACACCAGACTGACCCCATCACGAGGCGAGGCTGACACCAGACTGACACCATCACAAGGCGAAGCTGACACCAGACTGACACCATCATGATGTGAGGCTGACACCAGACTGACCCCATCACGAGGCGAGACTGACACCAGAATGACCCCATCACGGGGCGAGGCTGACACCAGACTGACCCCATCACGAGGCGAGGCTGACACCAGACTGACACCATCACAAGGCGAAACTGACACCAGACTGACACCTTCATGATGTGAGGCTGACACCAGACTGACCCCATCACTAGGCGAGGCTGACACCAGACTGACCCCATCACGAGGCGAGACTGACACCAGACTGAACCCATCACGAGGCGAGGCTGACACCAGACTGACCCCATCACGAGGCGAGACTGACACCTGACTGACCCCATCACGAGGCGAGGCTGACACCAGACTGACCCCATCACGAGGCGAGGCTGACACCAGACTGACCCCATCACGAGGCGAGGCTGACACCAGACTGAAACCATCACGAGGCGAGGCTGACTCCAGACTGACACCATTATGATGTGAGGCTTACACCAGACTGACCCCATCACTAGGCGAGGCTGACACCAGACTGACACCATCACGAGGCGAGGCTGAAACCAGACTGACCCTATCACTAGGCGAGGCTGACACCAGACTGACACCATCACGAGGCAAGGCTGACACCAGACTGACCCCATCACAAGGCGAGGCTGACACCAGACTGACCCCATCACGAGGCAAGACTGACACCAGACTGACCCCATCACGGGGCGAGGCTGACACAAGACTGACCCCATCACGAGGCGAGGCTGACACCAGACTGACCCCATCACGAGGCGAGGCTGACACCAGACTGAACCCATCACGAGGCGAGTCTGACACCAGACTGACTCCATCACGAGGCGAGGCTGACACCAGACTGACACCATCACGAGGCGAGGCTGACACCAGACTGACACAATCATGAGGCGAGGCTGACACCAGACTGACACCATCATGATGTGAGGCTGACACCAGACTGACCCTATCACGATGTGAGGCTGACACCAGACTGACACCATCACGAGGTGAGACTGACACCAGACTGACCCCATCACGACACGAGGCTGACACCAGACTGACACCATCACGAGGCGAGGCTGACACCAGACTGACCCCATCACGAGGCGAGGCTGAAACCAGACTGACCCCATCACGAGGCGAGGCTGACACCAGACTGACCCCATCACGAGGCGAGGCTGACACCAGACTGACACCTTCATGATGTGAGGCTGACACCAGACTGACCCCATCACGAGGCGAGGCTGACACCAGACTGACACCTTCATGATGTGAGGCTGACACCAGACTGACCCCATCACGAGGCGATGCTGACACCAGACTGACTCCATCACGGGGCGATGCTGACACCAGACTGACCCCATCACGAAGCGATGCTGACACCAGACTGACTCCATCACGGGGCGATGCTGACACCAGACTGACCCCATCACGAGGCGAGACTGACACCAGACTGACCCCATCACGAGGCGAGGCTGAAACCAGACTGACCCCATCACGAGGCGAGACTGACACCGGACTGACCCCATCACGAGGCGAGGCTGACACCAGACTGACCCCATCACGAGGCGAGGCTGACACCAGACTGACCCCATCACGATTTGAGGCTGACACCAGACTGACCCCATCACGAGTCGAGGCTGACACCAGACTGACCCCATCACGAGGCGAGTCTGACACCAGAGTGACACCATCATGATGTGAGGCTGACACCAGACTGACCCCATCACGAGGCGAGGCTGACACCAGACTGACCCCATCACGAGGCGAGGTTGACACCAGACTGACCCCATCACGAGGCGAGGCTGACACCAGACTGACCCCATCACGAGGCGAGGCTGACACCAGACTGACACCATCACAAGGCGAAGCTGACACCAGACTGACACCATCATGATGTGAGGCTGACACCAGACTGACCCCATCACGAGGCGAGACTGACACCAGAATGACCCCATCACGGGGCGAGGCTGACACCAGACTGACCCCATCACGAGGCGAGGCTGACACCAGACTGACACCATCACAAGGCGAAACTGACACCAGACTGACACCTTCATGATGTGAGGCTGACACCAGACTGACCCCATCACTAGGCGAGGCTGACACCAGACTGACCCCATCACGAGGCGAGACTGACACCAGACTGAACCCATCACGAGGCGAGGCTGACACCAGACTGACCCCATCACGAGGCGAGACTGACACCTGACTGACCCCATCACGAGGCGAGGCTGACACCAGACTGACCCCATCACGAGGCGAGGCTGACACCAGACTGACCCCATCACGAGGCGAGGCTGACACCAGACTGAAACCATCACGAGGCGAGGCTGACTCCAGACTGACACCATTATGATGTGAGGCTTACACCAGACTGACCCCATCACTAGGCGAGGCTGACACCAGACTGACACCATCACGAGGCGAGGCTGAAACCAGACTGACCCTATCACTAGGCGAGGCTGACACCAGACTGACACCATCACGAGGCAAGGCTGACACCAGACTGACCCCATCACAAGGCGAGGCTGACACCAGACTGACCCCATCACGAGGCAAGACTGACACCAGACTGACCCCATCACGGGGCGAGGCTGACACAAGACTGACCCCATCACGAGGCGAGGCTGACACCAGACTGACCCCATCACGAGGCGAGGCTGACACCAGACTGAACCCATCACGAGGCGAGTCTGACACCAGACTGACTCCATCACGAGGCGAGGCTGACACCAGACTGACACCATCACGAGGCGAGGCTGACACCAGACTGACACAATCATGAGGCGAGGCTGACACCAGACTGACACCATCATGATGTGAGGCTGACACCAGACTGACCCTATCACGATGTGAGGCTGACACCAGACTGACACCATCACGAGGTGAGACTGACACCAGACTGACCCCATCACGACACGAGGCTGACACCAGACTGACACCATCACGAGGCGAGGCTGACACCAGACTGACCCCATCACGAGGCGAGGCTGAAACCAGACTGACCCCATCACGAGGCGAGGCTGACACCAGACTGACCCCATCACGAGGCGAGGCTGACACCAGACTGACACCTTCATGATGTGAGGCTGACACCAGACTGACCCCATCACGAGGCGAGGCTGACACCAGACTGACACCTTCATGATGTGAGGCTGACACCAGACTGACCCCATCACGAGGCGATGCTGACACCAGACTGACTCCATCACGGGGCGATGCTGACACCAGACTGACCCCATCACGAAGCGATGCTGACACCAGACTGACTCCATCACGGGGCGATGCTGACACCAGACTGACCCCATCACGAGGCGAGACTGACACCAGACTGACCCCATCACGAGGCGAGGCTGAAACCAGACTGACCCCATCACGAGGCGAGACTGACACCGGACTGACCCCATCACGAGGCGAGGCTGACACCAGACTGACCCCATCACGAGGCGAGGCTGACACCAGACTGACCCCATCACGATTTGAGGCTGACACCAGACTGACCCCATCACGAGTCGAGGCTGACACCAGACTGACCCCATCACGAGGCGAGTCTGACACCAGAGTGACACCATCATGATGTGAGGCTGACACCAGACTGACCCCATCACGAGGCGAGGCTGACACCAGACTGACCCCATCACGAGGCGAGGTTGACACCAGACTGACCCCATCACGAGGCGAGGCTGACACCAGACTGACCCCATCACGAGGCGAGGCTGACACCAGACTGACACCATCACAAGGCGAAGCTGACACCAGACTGACACCATCATGATGTGAGGCTGACACCAGACTGACCCCATCACGAGGCGAGACTGACACCAGAATGACCCCATCACGGGGCGAGGCTGACACCAGACTGACCCCATCACGAGGCGAGGCTGACACCAGACTGACACCATCACGAGGCAAGGCTGACACCAGACTGACACCATCACGAGGCAAGGCTGACACCAGACTGACCCCATCACAAGGCGAGGCTGACACCAGACTGACCCCATCACGAGGCAAGACTGACACCAGACTGACCCCATCACGGGGCGAGGCTGACACAAGACTGACCCCATCACGAGGCGAGGCTGACACCAGACTGACCCCATCACGAGGCGAGGCTGACACCAGACTGAACCCATCACGAGGCGAGTCTGACACCAGACTGACTCCATCACGAGGCGAGGCTGACACCAGACTGACACCATCACGAGGCGAGGCTGACACCAGACTGACACCATCACGAAGCGAGGCTGACACCAGACTGACCCCATCACGAGGCGAGGCTGACACCAGACTGACCCCATCACAAGGCAAAGCTGACACCTGACTGACACCATCACGATGTGAGGCTGACACCAGACTGACCCCATCACGAGGCGAGGCTGACACCAGACTGACCCCATCACAAGGCGAAGCTGACACCTGACTGACACCATCACGATGTGAGGCTGACACCAGACTGACCCTATCATGAGGCGAGGCTGACACCAGACTGACCCCATCACTAGGAGAGGCTGACACCAGACTAAAACCATCACGAGGCGAGGCTGACACCAGACTGACACCATCACGAGGCGAGGCTGACACCAGACTGACACCATCATGATGTGAGGCTGTCACCACACTGACCCCATCACGAGGAGAGGCTGACACCAGACTGACACCATCACGAGGCGAGGCTGACACCAGACTGACACCATCACGAGGCGAGGCTGACACCAGACTGACACCATCATGATGTGAGGCTGACACCAGACTGACCTCATCACGAGGCGAGGCTGACACCAGACTGACACCATCACAAGGCGAGACTGACACCAGACTGACCCCATCACGAGGCGAGGCTGACACCAGACTGACCCCATCACGAGGCGAGACTGACACCAGACTGACACCATCACGAGGCGAGGCTGACACCAGACTGACCCCATCACGAGGCGAGGCTGACACCAGACTGACACCATCACGAGGCGAGGCTGACACCAGACTGACACCATCATGATGTGAGTCTGACACCAGACTGACCTCATCACGAGGCGAGGCTGATACAAGACTGACACCATCACGAGTCGAGGCTGACACCAGACTGACACCATCATGATGTGAGGCTGACACGAGACTGACCCCATCACGAGGCGAGGCTGACACCAGACTGACCCCATCACGAGGCGAGGCTGACACCAGACTGACCCCATCACGAGGCGAGGCTGACACCAGACTAACCCCATCACGAGGCGTGGCTGACACCACACTGACCCCATCACGAGGCGAGGCTGACACCTGACTTACACCATCATGATGTGAGGTTGACACCAGACTGACCCCATCACGAGGCGAGGCTGACACCAGACTGACCCCATCACGAGGCGAGGCTGACACCAGACTGACCCCATCACGAGGCGAGACTGACACTAGACTGACCCCATCACGAGGCGAGACTGACACCAGACTGACACGATCACGAGGCGAGGCTGACACCAGACTGACCCCATCACGAGGCGAGGCTGACACCAGACTGACACCATCACAAGGCGAAGCTGACACCAGACTGACACCATCATGATGTGAGGCTGACACCAGACTGACCCCATCACGAGGCGAGACTGACACCAGAATGACCCCATCACGGGGCGAGGCTGACACCAGACTGACCCCATCACGAGGCGAGGCTGACACCAGACTGACACCATCACAAGGCGAAACTGACACCAGACTGACACCTTCATGATGTGAGGCTGACACCAGACTGACCCCATCACTAGGCGAGGCTGACACCAGACTGACCCCATCACGAGGCGAGACTGACACCAGACTGAACCCATCACGAGGCGAGTCTGACACCAGACTGACCCCATCACTTGTCGAGGCTGACACCAGACTGACACCATCACGAGGCGAGGCTGACACCAGACTGACCCCATCACGAGGCGAGGCTGACACCACACTGACCCCATCACGAGGCGAGACTGACACCTGACTGACCCCATCACGAGGCGAGGCTGACACCAGACTGACCCCATCACGAGGCGAGGCTGAAACCAGACTGACCCTATCACTAGGCGAGGCTGACACCAGACTGACACCATCACGAGGCAAGGCTGACACCAGACTGACCCCATCACAAGGCGAGGCTGACACCAGACTGACCTCATCACGAGGCGAGACTGACATCGGACTGACCCCATCACGAGGCGAGGCTTACACCAGACTGACACCATCACGAGGCGAGGCTGACACCAGACTGACACCATCACGATGTGAGGCTGACACCAGACTGACCCCATCACGAGGCGAGGCTGACACCAGACTGACCCCATCACGAGGCGAGGCTGACACCAGACTGACCCCATCACGAGGCGAGGCTGACACCAGACTGACCCCAACACAAGGCGAGGCTGACACCAGACTGACCCCATCACGAGGCAAGACTGACACCAGACTGACCCCATCACGGGGCGAGGCTGACACAAGACTGACCCCATCACGAGGCGAGGCTGACACCAGACTGACCCCATCACAAGGCAAAGCTGACACCTGACTGACACCATCACGATGTGAGGCTGACACCAGACTGACCCCATCACGAGGCGAGGCTGACACCAGACTGACCCCATCACAAGGCGAAGCTGACACCTGACTGACACCATCACGATGTGAGGCTGACACCAGACTGACCCTATCATGAGGCGAGGCTGACACCAGACTGACCCCATCACTAGGAGAGGCTGACACCAGACTAACACCATCACGAGGCGAGGCTGACACCAGACTGACACCATCACGAGGCGAGGCTGACACCAGACTGACACCATCATGATGTGAGGCTGTCACCACACTGACCCCATCACGAGGAGAGGCTGACACCAGACTGACACCATAACGAGGCGAGGCTGACACCAGACTGACACCATCATGATGTGAGGCTGACACCAGACTGACCTCATCACGAGGCGAGGCTGACACCAGACTGACACCATCACAAGGCGAGACTGACACCAGACTGACCTCATCACGAGGCGAGGCTGACACCAGACTGACCCCATCACGAGGCGAGACTGACACCAGACTGACACCATCACGAGGCGAGGCTGACACCAGACTGACACCATCACGAGGCGAGGCTGACACCAGACTGACACCATCATGATGTGAGTCTGACACCAGACTGACCTCATCACGAGGCGAGGCTGATACAAGACTGACACCATCACGAGTCGAGGCTGACACCAGACTGACACCATCATGATGTGAGGCTGACACCAGACTGACCCCATCACGAGGCGAGGCTGACACCAGACTGACCCCATCACGAGGCGAGGCTGACACCAGACTGACCCCATCACGAGGCGAGGCTGACACCAGACTAACCCCATCACGAGGCGTGGCTGACACCACACTGACCCCATCACGAGGCGAGGCTGACACCTGACTTACACCATCATGATGTGAGGCTGACACCAGACTGACCCCATCACGAGGCGAGGCTGACACCAGACTGACACCATCATGATGTGAGGCTGACACCAGACTGACCTCATCACGAGGCGAGGCTGACACCAGACTGACCCCATCACGAGGCGAGGCTGACACCAGACTGACACCATCACGAGGCGAGGCTGACACCAGACTGACCCCATCACGAGGCGAGGCTGACACCAGACTGACCCCATCACGAGGCGAGACTGACACCAGACTGACCCCATCACGAGGCGAGGCTGACACCAGACTGACCCCATCACGAGGCGAGGCTGACACCAGACTAACCCCATCACGAGGCGTGGCTGACACCACACTGACCCCATCACGAGGCGAGGCTGACACCTGACTTACACCATCATGATGTGAGGCTGACACCAGACTGACCCCATCACGAGGCGAGGCTGACACCAGACTGACACCATCATGATGTGAGGCTGACACCAGACTGACCTCATCACGAGGCGAGGCTGACACCAGACTGACCCCATCACGAGGCGAGGCTGACACCAGACTGACACCATCACGAGGCGAGGCTGACACCAGACTGACCCCATCACGAGGCGAGGCTGACACCAGACTGACCCCATCACGAGGCGAGACTGACACCAGACTGACCCCATCACGAGGCGAGGCTGACGCCAGACTGACCCCATCACGAGGCGATGCTGACACCAGACTGACACCATCACGAGGCGATGCTGACACCAGACTGACACCATCACGAGGCGAGGCTGACACCAGACTGACCCCATCAAGAGGCGAGGCTGAAACCAGACTGACCCTATCACTAGGCGAGGCTGACACCAGACTGACACCATCACGAGGCAAGGCTGACACCAGACTGACCCCATCACGAGGCGAGGCTGACTCCAGACTGACCTCATCACGAGGCGAGACTGACACCGGACTGACCCCATCACGAGGCGAGGCTTACACCAGACTGACACCATCACGAGGCGAGGCTGACACATGACTGACACCATCATGATGTGAGGCTGTCACCACACTGACCCCATCACGAGGAGAGGCTGACACCAGACTGACACCATCACGAGGCGAGGCTGACACCAGACTGACACCATCATGATGTGAGGCTGACACCAGACTGACCTCATCACGAGGCGAGGCTGACACCAGACTGACACCATCACGAGGCGAGGCTGACGCCAGACTGACACCATCATGATGTGAGGCTGACACCAGACTGACCCCATCACAAGTCGAGACTGACACCAGACTGACCCCATCACGAGGCGAGGCTGACACCAGACTGACCCCATCACGAGGCGAGACTGACACCAGACTGACCCCATCACGAGGCGAGACTGACACCAGACTGACCCCATCACGAGGCGAGGCTGACACCAGACTGACCCCATCACGAGGCGAGGCTGACACCAGACTGACACCATCACGAGGCGAGGCTGACTCCAGACTGACACCATTATGATGTGAGGCTTACACCAGACTGACCCCATCACTAGGCGAGGCTGACACCAGACTGACACCATCACGAGGCGAGGCTGAAACCAGACTGACCCTATCACTAGGCGAGGCTGACACCAGACTGAAACCATCACGAGGCAAGGCTGACACCAGACTGACCCCATCACGAGGTGAGGCTGACACCAGACTGACCTCATCACGAAGCGAGACTGACATCGGACTGACCCCATCACGAGGCGAGGCTTACACCAGACTGACACCATCACGAGGCGAGGCTGACACCAGACTGACACCATCACGATGTGAGGCTGACACCAGACTGACCCCATCACGAGGCGAGGCTGACACCAGACTGACCCCATCATGAGGCGAGGCTGACACCAGACTGACACCATCACGATGTGAGGCTGACACCAGACTGACCCCATCACGAGGCGAGGCTGACACCAGACTGACCCCATCACAAGGCGAAGCTGACACCTGACTGACACCATCACGATGTGAGGCTGACACCAGACTGACCCCATCACGAGGCGAGGCTGACACCAGACTGACCCCATCACAAGGCGAAGCTGACACCTGACTGACACCATCACGATGTGAGGCTGACACCAGACTGACCCCATCACGAGGCGAGGCTGACACCAGACCTACCCCATCACAAGGCGAAGCTGACACCTGACTGACACCATCACGATGTGAGGCTGACACCAGACTGACCCTATCATGAGGCGAGGCTGACACCAGACTGACCCCATCACTAGGAGAGGCTGACACCAGACTAACACCATCACGAGGCGAGGCTGACACCAGACTGACACCATCACGAGGCGAGGCTGACACCAGACTGAAACCATCACGAGGCGAGGCTGACACCAGACTGACACCATCACGAGGCGAGGCTGACACCAGACTGAAACCATCACGAGGCGAGGCTGACACCTGACTGACCCCATCATGATGTGAGGCTGACACCAGACTGACCCCATCACAATGCGAAGCTGACACCTGACTGACACCATCACGATGTGAGGCTGACACCAGACTGACCCTATCATGAGGCGAGGCTGACACCAGACTGACCCCATCACTAGGAGAGGCTGACACCAGACTAACACCATCACGAGGCGAGGCTGACACCAGACTGACACCATCACGAGGCGAGGCTGACACCAGACTGAAACCATCACGAGGCGAGGCTGACACCAGACTGACACCATCACGAGGCGAGGCTGACACCAGACTGACCCCATCACGAGGCGAGGCTGACACCTGACTGACCCCATCATGATGTGAGGCTGACACCAGACTGACACCATCACAAGGCGAAGCTGACACCAGACTGACCCCATCATGATGCGAGGCTGACACCAGACTGACCCAATCACTAGGCGAGACTGACACCAGACTGACACCATCACGAGGCGAGGCTGACACCAGACTGACACCATCACGAGGCAAGGCTGACACCAGACTGACCCCATCACGAGGCGAGGCTGACACCAGACTGACCTCATCACGAGGCGAGACTGACATCGGACTGACCCCATCACGAGGCGAGGCTTACACCAGACTGACACCATCACGAGGCGAGGCTGACACCAGACTGACACCATCACGAGGCGAGGCTGACACCAGACTGAAACCATCACGAGGCGAGGCTGACACCAGACTGACACCATCACGAGGCGAGGCTGACACCAGACTGACCCCATCACGAGGCGAGGCTGACACCTGACTGACCCCATCATGATGTGAGGCTGACACCAGACTGACACCATCACAAGGCGAAGCTGACACCAGACTGACCCCATCATGATGTGAGGCTGACACCAGACTGACCCAATCACTAGGCGAGACTGACACCAGACTGACACCATCACGAGGCGAGGCTGACACCAGACTGACACCATCACGAGGCAAGGCTGACACCAGACTGACCCCATCACGAGGCGAGGCTGACACCAGACTGACCTCATCACGAGGCGAGACTGACATCGGACTGACCCCATCACGAGGCGAGGCTTACACCAGACTGACACCATCACGAGGCGAGGCTGACACCAGACTGACACCATCACGATGTGAGGCTGACACCAGACTGACCCCATCACGAGGCGAGGCTGACACCAGACTGACCCCATCACGAGGCGAGGCTGACACCAGACTGACCCCATCACAAGGCGAGGCTGACACCAGACTGACCCCATCACGAGGCAAGACTGACACCAGACTGACCCCATCACAAGGCGAGGCTGACACCAGACTGACCCCATCACGAGGCAAGACTGACACCAGACTGACCCCATCACGGGGTGAGGCTGACACCAGACTGACCCCATCACGAGGCGAGGCTGACACCAGACTGACCCCATCACGAGGCGAGGCTGACACCAGACTGAACCCATCACGAGGCGAGTCTGACACCAGACTGACCCCATCACGAGGCGAGGCTGACACCAGACTGACACCATCACGAGGCGAGGCTGAAACCAGACTGACACCATCACGATGTGAGGCTGACACCAGACTGACCCCATCACGAGGCGAGGCTGACACCAGACTGACCCCATCACAAGGCGAAGCTGACACCTGACTGACACCATCACGATGTGAGGCTGACACCAGACTGACCCCATCACGAGGCGAGGCTGACACCAGACTGACCCCATCACAAGGCGAAGCTGACACCTGACTGACACCATCACGATGTGAGGCTGACACCAGACTGACCCTATCATGAGGCGAGGCTGACACCAGACTGACCCCATCACTAGGAGAGGCTGACACCAGACTAACACCATCACGAGGCGAGGCTGACACCAGACTGACACCATCACGAGGCGAGGCTGACACCAGACTGAAACCATCACGAGGCGAGGCTGACAACAGACTGACACCATCACGAGGCGAGGCTGACACCAGACTGAAACCATCACGAGGCGAGGCTGACACCTGACTGACACCATCATGATGTGAGGCTGACACCAGACTGACACCATCACAAGGCGAAGCTGACACCTGACTGACACCATCATGATGTGAGGCTGACACCAGACTGACCCTATCACGAGGCGAGGCTGACACCAGACTGACCCCATCACGAGGCGAGACTGAAACCAGACTGACCCCATCACTAGGCGAGGCTGACACCAGACTGACCCCATCACTAGGCGAGGCTGACACCAGACTGACCCCATCACGAGGCGAGGCTGACACCAGACTGACACCATCACGAGGCGAGGCTGACACCAGACTGACACCATCATGATGTGAGGCTGACACCAGACTGACCCAATCACTAGGCGAGACTGACACCAGACTGACACCATCACGAGGCGAGGCTGACACCAGACTGACACCATCACGAGGCGAGGCTGACACCAGACTGACACCATCATGATGTAAGGCTGACACCAGACTGACCCCATCACTAGGTGAGGCTGACACCAGACTGACCCCATTACTAGGCGAGACTGACACCAGACTGACACCATCATGATGTGAGGCTGACACCAGACTGACCCCATCGAGAGGCGAGGCTGACACCAGACTGACCCCATCATGATGTGAGGCTGACACCAGACTGACCCAATCACTAGGCGAGACTGACACCAGACTGACACCATCACGAGGCGAGGCTGACACCAGACTGACACCATCACGAGGCAAGGCTGACACCAGACTGACCCCATCACGAGGCGAGGCTGACACCAGACTGACCTCATCACGAGGCGAGACTGACATCGGACTGACCCCATCACGAGGCGAGGCTTACACCAGACTGACACCATCACGAGGCGAGGCTGACACCAGACTGACACCATCACGATGTGAGGCTGACACCAGACTGACCCCATCACGAGGCGAGGCTGACACCAGACTGACCCCATCACGAGGCGAGGCTGACACCAGACTGACCCCATCACAAGGCGAGGCTGACACCAGACTGACCCCATCACGAGGCAAGACTGACACCAGACTGACCCCATCACAAGGCGAGGCTGACACCAGACTGACCCCATCACGAGGCAAGACTGACACCAGACTGACCCCATCACGGGGTGAGGCTGACACCAGACTGACCCCATCACGAGGCGAGGCTGACACCAGACTGACCCCATCACGAGGCGAGGCTGACACCAGACTGAACCCATCACGAGGCGAGTCTGACACCAGACTGACCCCATCACGAGGCGAGGCTGACACCAGACTGACACCATCACGAGGCGAGGCTGAAACCAGACTGACACCATCACGATGTGAGGCTGACACCAGACTGACCCCATCACGAGGCGAGGCTGACACCAGACTGACCCCATCACAAGGCGAAGCTGACACCTGACTGACACCATCACGATGTGAGGCTGACACCAGACTGACCCCATCACGAGGCGAGGCTGACACCAGACTGACCCCATCACAAGGCGAAGCTGACACCTGACTGACACCATCACGATGTGAGGCTGACACCAGACTGACCCTATCATGAGGCGAGGCTGACACCAGACTGACCCCATCACTAGGAGAGGCTGACACCAGACTAACACCATCACGAGGCGAGGCTGACACCAGACTGACACCATCACGAGGCGAGGCTGACACCAGACTGAAACCATCACGAGGCGAGGCTGACAACAGACTGACACCATCACGAGGCGAGGCTGACACCAGACTGAAACCATCACGAGGCGAGGCTGACACCTGACTGACACCATCATGATGTGAGGCTGACACCAGACTGACACCATCACAAGGCGAAGCTGACACCTGACTGACACCATCATGATGTGAGGCTGACACCAGACTGACCCTATCACGAGGCGAGGCTGACACCAGACTGACCCCATCACGAGGCGAGACTGAAACCAGACTGACCCCATCACTAGGCGAGGCTGACACCAGACTGACCCCATCACTAGGCGAGGCTGACACCAGACTGACCCCATCACGAGGCGAGGCTGACACCAGACTGACACCATCACGAGGCGAGGCTGACACCAGACTGACACCATCATGATGTGAGGCTGACACCAGACTGACCCAATCACTAGGCGAGACTGACACCAGACTGACACCATCACGAGGCGAGGCTGACACCAGACTGACACCATCACGAGGCGAGGCTGACACCAGACTGACACCATCATGATGTAAGGCTGACACCAGACTGACCCCATCACTAGGTGAGGCTGACACCAGACTGACCCCATTACTAGGCGAGACTGACACCAGACTGACACCATCATGATGTGAGGCTGACACCAGACTGACCCCATCGAGAGGCGAGGCTGACACCAGACTGACACCATCATGATATGAGACTGACACCAGACTGACCCCATCACGAGGCGCGGCTGACACCAGACTGACACCATCAGGAGGCGAGGCTGACACCAGACTGACACCATCACGAGGCGAGGCTGACACCAGACTGACCCCATCACGAGGCGAGGCTGACACCAGACTGACACTATCATGATGTGAGGCTGACACCAGACTGACCCCATCACGAGCCGAGACTGACACCAGACTGGGTTTCATCCAGCAGAGGGCGCGTTGACCAATTCTCCAGCCTGCAGTGCATGGTTTCCTCCAGCAGAGGGTGCGTTGACCAATTCTCCAGCCTGCAGTGCATGGTTTCCTCCAGCAGAGGGCGCGTTGACCAATCCTCCAGCCTGCAGCCCAGGGTTTCGTACAGCAGGGGGCGTGTTGACCAATCCTCCAGCCTGCAGCGCAGGGTTTCGTCCAGCAGAGGGTGCGTTGACCAATCCTCCAGCCTGCAGCGCAGGGTTTCGTCCAGCAGAGGGCGCGTTGACCAATCCTCCAGCCTGCAGCTCAGATTTCGTCCAGCAGAGGGTGCGTTGACCAATCCTCCAGCCTGCAGTGCACAGTTTCCTCCAGCAGAGGGCGCGTTGACCAATCCTCCAGCCTGCAGCGCAGGGTTTCGTCCAGCAGAGGGCGCGTTGACCAATCCTCCAGCCTGCAGCTCAGATTTCGTCCAGCAGAGGGCGCGTTGACCAATCCTCCAGCCTGCAGCGCAGGGTTTCGTACAGCAGAGGGCGCGTTGACCAATCCTCCAGCCTGCAGCGCAGGGTTTCGTCCAGCAGGGGGCTTGTTGGCAATCTTCCAGCCTGCAGCGCAGGGTTTCGTCCAGCAGAGGGTGCGTTGACCAATCCTCCAGCCTGCAGTGCACAGTTTCCTCCAGCAGAGGGTGCGTTGACCAATCCTCCAGCCTGCAGCGCAGGGTTTCGTCCAGCAGAGGGCACGTTGACCAATCCTCCAGCCTGCAGTCTGGGGAAGGATGTACAATAGAAGGCAGTGCAGGTGTATGCTGTCCTGGTTGGGCCCCCAGTCTGCAGGGGCCCCAGTGAAATCACACGTTAATGGCGTTCTCCAGCACTCGGGGGGTCTGCATGGATGGTGGTCTCAGGGTTAAACCTGCATGCTGACCAATCAGATTCCAGGATTTATTGTCAGAGCTTCATAGAACAAGCTGAAGGTAGAAGATGATTGGCTGCCATGTACAGGTGTGCCAGATCCTGCGTGATCCGGTCTTAGTACATCTCCTGCACTGCCTGTTATCCTCTGAGGAGTCCTGATCCCCGACACACACGGGCAGATGGGGGATCGCTGACAGGTGAGTGCAGATCTGAGGGGCGGGGGATGGGGGGATCGCTGTCAGGTGAGTGGAGATCTCAGTGTTGGGGGATGGACAGAGGAAGTGGATTGGATACATTGTATACAGCGGCCTCAGGTTAGTTACGGCCCATACACGATACAATTTTCCTGAGATTTCCCATGTTGTACAGATACGGGGAGGGTTCTGGTCTGACCTCCTATTATACGGTTTTGGTCAATCTGAAGGACGATTGTATGATGTATGGCCGGCTGTAGGAGCCCCTCAGGTCAGGTTGTCACCTCGTCCCTCTAATCCTGTATTCACACAATGACTCGGGTCCCGGGGGCCGATCTAATGCAGACCGGACACCGAGTGTAATCGTACGTGTGTGGGGTGACAGGGACCCCCACCATCCCCTCCCACTGTATCGCTTCTACTGTGCCCCCCCCCGCCCACTGTTTGATCTGCCCCCCCCACTGGTTCATCCCCCCATACGCCTCCCACTGTACCCCCCCACTGTTTGATCTGCCCCCCCACCATTTTATCCCCCTGTACCCCTCCCACTGTGCCCCCCCTAATGTACCCCTCACTGTATTGCTTCCACCGTACCCCCCAACTGTTTGATCTGCCCCCCCCCCACCGTTTCATCCCCCCGTACTCCTCCCACTGTACCCCCCCACTGTTTGATCTGCCCCCCCCCCCACCGTTTCATCGCCCCATACCCCTCCCACTGTGCCCCCCCCATGTACCCCTCACTGTACTGCTTCCACTGCCCCCCCACCGTTTCATCCCCCCATACCCCTCCCACTGTGCCGCCCCCCCCCCCCACACTGTACCCCCCATGTCTATCAATGTCATCATTCGTGTTGTATGTTGGATTGTCTATGAGGGGTTAACCCTTCCGGCACCGTCCTACTTCCTGACTTCTGCCCCCAACTCCACACCACCCCGTGGTCAGTCTGTAGTACCCTGTCTCAGCACCCCCGCCCCGTGGTCAGTCTGTAGTACCCTGTCTCAGCACGGCCGCCCCGTGGTCAGTCTGTAGTACCCTGTCTCAGCACGGCCGCCCCGTGGTCAGTCTGTAGTACCCTGTCTCAGCACGGCCGCCCCGTGGTCAGTCTGTAGTACCCTGTCTCAGCACGGCCACCCCGTGGTCAGTCTGTAGTACCCTGTCTCAGCACGGCCGCCCCGTGGTCAGTCTGTAGTACCCTGTCTCAGCACGGCCGCCCCGTGGTCAATCTGTAGTACCCTGTCTCAGCACGGCCGCCCCGTGGTCAGTCTGTAGTACCCTGTCTCAGCACGACCGCCCCGTGGTCAGTCTGTAGTACCCTCTCTCAGCACGGCCGCCCCGTGGTCAGTCTGTAGTACCCTGTCTCAGCACGGCCGCCCCGTGGTCAGTCTGTAGTACCCTGTCTCAGCATGGCCGCCCCGTGGTCAGTCTGTAGTACCCTGTCTCAGCACGGCCGCCCCGTGGTCAGTCTGTAGTACCCTGTCTCAGCACGGCCGCCCCGTGGTCAATCTGTAGTACCCTGTCTCAGCACGGCCACCCCGTGGTCAGTCTGTAGTACCCTGTCTCAGCACGACCGCCCCGTGGTCAGTCTGTAGTACCCTCTCTCAGCACGGCCGCCCCGTGGTCAGTCTGTAGTACCCTGTCTCAGCACGGCCGCCCCGTGGTCAGTCTGTAGTACCCTGTCTCAGCACGGCCGCCCCGTGGTCAGTCTGTAGTACCCTGTCTCAGCACGGCCGCCCCGTGGTCAGTCTGTAGTACCCTGTCTCAGCACGGCCGCCCCGTGGTCAGTCTGTAGTACCCTGTCTCAGCACCGCCGCCCCTCGCCTGCCTACCTCTCCTGTCCGCCCCTCGCCTGCCTCCCTCTCTTGTCCGCCCCTCGCCTGCCTCCCTCGCCTGCCCGCCCCTCGCCTGCCTCCCTCTCCTGCCCGCCCCTCGCCTGCCTCCCTCTCCTGTCCGCCCCTCGCATGCCTCCCTCTCCTGTCCGCCCCTCGCCTGCCTACCTCTCCTGTCCGCTCCTCGCCTGCCTCCCTCTCCTTACTCTGAAATATAAACAAGGCAGTGCCTGTGTGATAAAATTTCCATTTCAGCATGTGGGCAGCTGTCAGTTTTGGGGTGCGGGGAGGGGCATGATGCGTCTCTTAGTTTATCTTAAAGCTCTTTTTTGGCAAACTTTATTTGAAGTGCACAAAGTGACACTACATTCATGTCCATGCGCATTCCTCGATAAGAGTGGGTCTCTGACGCAGACTGGGACGTAGGCGGGGACTGGGACGCAGATGGGGACTGAGACATAGATTGGGATTGGGACGCAGATGGGGACTGGGGCGCAGGCGGGGACTGGGACGCAGACGGGGACTGGGACGCAGACGGGGACTGGGACGCAGACGGGGACTGGGACGCAGACGGGGACTGGGACGCAGACTGGGACGCAGACGGGGACTGGGACGCAGACGGGGACTGGGATGCAGACGGGGACTGGGATTGGGACGCAGACGGGGACTGGGACATGGATTGGGATGCAGACGGGGACTGGGACATAGATTGAGATTGGGACGCAGACGGGGACTGGGACATAGATTGGGATTGGGACGCAGATGGGGACTGGGGCGCAGATGGGGACTGGGACGCAGATGGGGACTGGGACGCAGATGGGGACTGGGACGCAGATGGGGACTGGGGCGCAGGCGGGGACTGGGACATAGATTGAGATTGGGAAGCAGACGGGGACTGGGACATAGATTGGGATTGGGATGCAGACGGGGACTGGGGCGCAGACTGGGGCGCAGGCAGGGACTGGGGCGCAGGCGGGGACTGGGACATAGATTGGGATTGGGACGCATACGGGGACTGGGGCGCAGGCGGGGAGTGGGGCGCAGGCGGGGACTGGGACGCAGACGGGGATTGGGATGCAGACGGGGATTGGGATGCAGACGGGGACTGGGGCGCAGGCGGGGACTGGGGCGCAGGCGGGGACTGGGGCGCAGGCGAGGACTGGGACATAGATTGGGATTGGGACGCAGACGGGGACTGGGACATAGACTGGGACTGGGGCGCAGACTGGGACTGGGGCGCAGACTGGGACTGGGACGCAGACGGGGACTGGGACATAGATTGGGATTGGGGCGCAGGCGGGGACTGGGGCGCAGGCGGGGACTGGGACATAGATTGGGATTGGGACGCAGACGGGGACGGGGACTCAGACGGGGACTGGAACGTAGTACCCTGACAGGGTACTACAGACTGACTACATAGGCGGGGACTGGGGCGCAGGCGGGGACTGGGACATAGATTGGGACGGGGACTGGGGCGCAGACGGGGACTGGGGCGCAGACGGGGACTGGGACGCAGATTGTGACAGCGGGATTTCAATCCATCCAATAGATTGTATTGCCACTGCCAATGTATGGGGGGAACTCTGGAGGCGGACAGCACTGGCGGGTGGTAGATTGCTCAGCGCCCCCCTCTGGTAGAGGACAGAACAACAGCCGGGGAAGGCTCCCCACTTCATTTACAGCTGCTGCGTGGGCCGGAGTTGGGCTTTAATGTGGACAGAACCGACAGCCGCCTCTTCCCGGATCCATAGACAGTGAGGCTGGGCCCCTCCGGGGACACACAATTACATCTGCTGTGTATGGTGGTGTGTACGCCGAGGGATGACTATTGGAGGAGAATGAGAGCGCGGCTTGCCGGGGCAGAACATGGAATGGTCCTTCAAAGAAGAAAAGTCCTGATCATCCGACACCCATCACCACATTCCCCGACATAGGAGACCAAAGAAGGATCTGTGGAGAGAGGAGAGGGAGAAACGTCACTACAGAACACCAACTACACCATCAGCAACAGCCTTTCATACTGCACCCTCCCCGTGAGGGGGACTACAAATCTCCTCCACCCGAGGGGGGACTACAAGTCTCCTTCACCCGGGGGGGGACTACAAGTCTCCTTCACCCGGGGGGGGACTACAAGTCTCCTTCACCCGGGGGGGGGACTACAAGTCTCCTTCACCCGGGGGGGGGCTACAAGTCTCCTCCACCCGGGGGGGGGGACTACAAGTCTCCTTCACCCGGGGGGGGGGGACTACAAGTCTCCTTCACCCAAGAGGGAACTACAAGTCTCCTCCCCCTATATATACACAGTACTGTATATACTTTTCATTTCTTCATCCAGAGAAGACTGTGAAGACAAATCACATAGTTTCTCTATATAGGACGATCTCCTGAGTTCTAGGGACAAATATTCTGCAGGGAACATGTCGGGGTAACAGGGAACCTTCCTTTGGCGGCACTTTCTTTGTTCCCCCCAATGTCTCCAATTTACATTTTGTTTTTACTTTTCCAACTTTGAACATGTAACAAAGTCCAGTGACACCATAAAGGAATGATCTCTCTCACAAGTAACAAAGTCCAGTGACACCATAAAGGAATGGTCTCTCTCACAAGGAAAGTCCAGTGACACCATAAAGGAATGGTCTCTCTCACAAGGAAAGTTCAGTGACACCATAAAGGAATGATCTCTCTCACAAGTAATAAAGTCCAGTGACACCATAAAGGAATGGTCTCTCTCACAAGGAAAGTCCAGTGACACCATAAAGGAATGGTCTCTCTCACAAGTAACAAAGTCCAGTGACACCATAAAGGAATGGTCTCTCTCACAAGGAAAGTCCAGTGACACCATAAAGGAATGATCTCTCTCACAAGGAAAGTCCAGTGACACCATAAAGGAATGGTCTCTCTCACAAGTAAAGGCCAGTGACACCATAAAGGAATGGTCTCTCTCACAAGTAAAGGCCAGTGACACCATAAAGGAATGATCTCTCTCACAAGGAAAGTCCAGTGACACCATAATGGAATGATCTCTCTCACACGGAAAGTCCAGTGACACCATAAAGGAATGGTCTCTCTCACAAGTAAAGGCCAGTGACACCATAAAGGAATGATCTCTCTCACAAGGAAAGTCCAGTGACACCATAAAGGAATGGTCTCTCTCACAAGTAACAAAGTCCAGTGACACCATAAAGGAATGGTCTCTCTCACAAGTAACAAAGTCCAGTGACACCATAAAGGAATGGTCTCTCTCACAAGGAAAGTCCAGTGACACCATAAAGGAATGGTCTCTCTCACAAGGAAAGTCCAGTGACCCCATAAAGGAATGCTCTCTGACAAGGAAAGTCCAGTGACACCATAAAGGAATGATCTCTCTCACAAGGAAAGTCCAGTGACACCATAAAGGAATGATCTCTCTCACAAGGAAAGTCCAGTGACACCATAAAGGAATGATCTCTCTCACAAGGAAAGTCCAGTGACACCATAAAGGAATGGTCTCTCTCACAAGTAACAAAGTTCAGTGACACCATAAAGGAATGGTCTCTCTCACAAGGAAAGTCCAGTGACCCCATAAAGGAATGCTCTCTTACAAGGAAAGTCCAGTGACACCATAAAGGAATGATCTCTCTCACAAGGAAAGTCCAGTGACACCATAAAGGAATGATCTCTCTCACAAGGAAAGTCCAGTGACACCATAAAGGAATGGTCTCTCTCACAAGGAAAGTCCAGTGACCCCATAAAGGAATGCTCTCTTACAAGGAAAGTCCAGTGACACCATAAAGGAATGATCTCTCTCACAAGGAAAGTCCAGTGACACCATAAAGGAATGATCTCTCTCACAAGGAAAGTCCAGTGACACCATAAAGGAATGGTCTCTCTCACAAGGAAAGTCCAGTGACACCATAAAGGAATGATCTCTCTCACAAGGAAAGTCCAGTGACACCATAAAGGAATGGTCTCTCTCACAAGGAAAGTTCAGTGACACCATAAAGGAATGATCTCTCTCACAAGGAAAGTCCAGTGACACCATAAAGGAATGGTCTCTCTCACAAGTAACAAAGTTCAGTGACACCATAAAGGAATGGTCTCTCTCACATATATGTGTGTGTGTCACCACCCCCCCCTGTATTATATATATATATATATGTGTGTGTGTGTGTGTGTGTGTGTATATATATATTTGCCCCTCACACAGAAATGATCGGTCTAACAATGGAATGTTCGTCCCTCACACAGAAATGATCGGTCTAACAATGGAATGTTCGCCCCTCACACAGAAATGATCGGTCTAACAATGGAATGTTCGCCCCTCACACAGAAATGATCGGTCTAACAATGGAATGTTCGCCCCTCACACAGAAACGATCGGTCTAACAATGGAATGTTCGGTGTAACACTGAGAGACAGAATACAACAACAAATTCAGCAGAAATTGGTCTAACAAATGATGACGGATCTGCATGTTCATGAGGGAAAGAAGGATTGGATCCCCTTCACAAAACATGACTTAGTACTTGGTGGCCAATCCCTTGTTGGCAATCACAGAGGTCAGACATTTCCTGGAGTTGGCCCCCAGGTTCGCACACATCTCAGGAGGGATTTTGGCCCACTCCTCTTGGCACATCCTCTCCAAGTCATTAAGGTTTGGTGGCTGACGTTTGGCAACTCAAACTTTCAGCTCCTCCACAGATTCTCAATCAGATGAAGGTCTGGAGACTGGCTAGGCCACTCCAGGACCTTAACCTCCTTGGCGGTATGATTCCTTCTGGTTTTTTGTGCTGAAAGCGGTACCATTTTTTGCATGGAAATAGTTTTTTATTGTAGGCTGTAATTTTTAGGAAAATTTCCCCACAAATCATTATCACTCAATTCTGCAAGTGGTTCTGATTTACTATCGCTGTTCTCTAGCCGGTCTAAAACCGCTTTTGACGTAAAGGGACGCTTTTTGGACGCCAAGGACTTTTCTAAGTTTCCAGGCAGAAAGAACAGACAAAATGCAGGCAGGGCGCAGGACAAAGCACTAGGGACAATATGTATGTGAAATGGGATGAAACAGCAATGTTTTACTATTTAAAATTGAAAAAAAAAAAAATGACATTTTTTAAATTTTTTAAATTTCCCGCCGCCGCCCGTACGTCCCGACGTCACGGGGACCGGAACACGGAAGCCGGATGCCGGCATCCGCCGGAGGAGATGGACGGGGACGCTGCAGGGGACACATCGTGGGAACGAAGGACAAGGTAAGTGCTGCAGGGACCCCCAGAGAACGCCGCATGGTAAGCCCGAGTGTAGCTCGGGGTTACCGCTTGTGGTATAGAAATTCTACCCCGAGCTACACTCGGGATAACCGCTAAGGAGGTTAATGTGCTTCTTCTTGAGCCGCTCCTTTGTTGCCTTGGCCGTGTGTTTTGGGTCATTGTCATGCTGGAACACCCATCCACCACCCATTTTCAATGCCCTGGCTGAGGGAAGAAGGTTCTCACCCAAGATTTGAGGGTACATTGCCCCGTCCATCGTCCCTTTGATGCGGTGCAGTTGTCCTGTCCCCTTAGTAGAAAAACACCCCCAAAGCAGAATGTTTCCACCACCATGTTTCACAGTTGGGATGGTGTTCTTGGAGTCATAGGCAGCATTCCTCCTCCTCCAAACACGGCGAGTTGAGTTGATGCCAAAGAGCTGGATTTTGGTCTCCTCTGACCACAACACTTCCACCAGTCCTCCTCTGCATCATTCAGATGTTCAGTGGCAGACTTCAGACGGGCCTGGACATGGGCTTTCTTGAGCAGAGGGACCTTGCGGGCACTGCAGGATTTCAGTCCTTGTCGGCGTAGTGTGTTACCAATTGTTTTCTTGGTGACTGTGGTCCCAGCTGCCTGGAGATCATTGACAAGATCCTCACGTGTAGTTCTGGGATGATTCCTCACTGTTCTCATGATCATTGACACTCCACGAGGTGAGATCTTGCATGGGGCACCAGACCTAGGGAGACTGACACTTGTTTTGTGTTTCTTCCATTTGTGAATGATTGCACCAACTGTTGTCACCTTCTCACCAAGCTGCTTGGCCATAGTTTGGTAGCCCAGTCCAGCCTTGTGTAGGTCTACCATCTTGTCCCTGACATCCTTGGACAGCTCTTTGGTCTTTGCCATGGTGGAGAGTTTGGAATCTGATGGTTTGATGGCTCCTGTGGACAGGTGTCTTTTATACAGGTAACACAATGAGATTAGCAGCACTCCTGTCAGGGATCCCTCCATGCAGCCATGCAACGGCAATGGATCCCCTCGGGCTGTGGCGGTGCGAGGAGCGTACATCAATGCCTTCTGGTCAATAACGTCCTGCACTCCATAACCTGATTCTGTTGCCTGTATCCTGATCTGACCTAAGAAAGAACTCCGCCTGTACCGACCCGGCTATCCCTGACTATCCGCTTGCTTTCTCCCTTGTACTTGATTTGCTCGTTTGGTCCTGACCCGGCTTGTCTGGCTTTGTTGCACCTACTTACCTGTATCTGCACCTGGCTTGTATCCTGATTACTGCCATACTTACCTGCTGATGCACCCACGGTCCTGCACCTGGCCTGCATCCTGGTCACCGCCATACTTGCCTGCTGATGCACCCACGGTCCTGCACCTGGCCTGCATCCTGGTCACCGCCATACTTACCTGCTGCCGCACCCACGGTCCTGCACCTGGCCTGCATTCTGGTCACCGCCATACTTACCTGCTGATGCACCCACGGTCCTGCACCTGGCCTGCATCCTGGTCACCGCCATACTTACCTGCTGATGCACCCACGCTCCTGCACCTGGCCTGCATCCTGGTCACCGCCATACTTACCTGCTGCCGCACCCACGGTCCTGCACCTGGCCTGCATTCTGGTCACCGCCATACTTACCTGCTGATGCACCCACGCTCCTGCACCTGGCCTGCATCCTGGTCACCGCCATACTTACCTGCTGATGCACCCACGCTCCTGCACCTGGCCTGCATCCTGGTCACCGCCATACTTACCTGCTGATGCACCCACGGTCCTGCACCTGGCCTGCATTCTGGTCACCGCCATACTTACCTGCTGATGCACCCACGCTCCTGCACCTGGCCTGCATCCTGGTCACCGCCATACTTACCTGCTGATGCACCCACGCTCCTGCACCTGGCCTGCATCCTGGTCACCGCCATACTTACCTGCTGATGCACCCACGCTCCTGCACCTGGCCTGCATCCTGGTCACCGCCATACTTACCTGCTGCTGCACCCACGGTCCTGCACCTGGCCTGCATCCTGGTCACCGCCATACTTACCTGCTGATGCACCCACGCTCCTGCACCTGGCCTGCATCCTGGTCACCGCCATACTTACCTGCTGCTGCACCCACGGTCCTGCACCTGGCCTGCATCCTGGTCACCGCCATACTTACCTGCTGATGCACCCACGCTCCTGCACCTGGCCTGCATCCTGGTCACCGCCATACTTACCTGCTGATGCACCCACGGTCCTGCACCTGGCCTGCATCCTGGTCACCGCCATACTTACCTGCTGATGCACCCACGCTCCTGCACCTGGCCTGCATCCTGGTCACCGCCATACTTACCTGCTGATGCACCCACGGTCCTGCACCTGGCCTGCATCCTGGTCACCGCCATACTTACCTGCTGATGCACCCACGGTCCTGCACCTGGCCTGCATCCTGGTCACCGCCATACTTACCTGCTGATGCACCCACGGTCCTGCACCTGGCCTGCATCCTGGTCACCGCCATACTTACCTGCTGATGCACCCACGGTCCTGCACCTGGCCTGCATCCTGGTCACCGCCATACTTACCTGCTGCCGCACCCACGGTCCTGCACCTGGCCTGCATCCTGGTCACCGCCATACTTACCTGCTGCCGCACCCACGGTCCTGCACCTGGCCTGCATCCTGGTCACCGCCATACTTACCTGCTGATGCACCCACGGTCCTGCACCTGGCCTGCATCCTGGTCACCGCCATACTTACCTGCTGCCGCACCCACGGTCCTGCACCTGGCCTGCATCCTGGTCACCGCCATACTTACCTGCTGATGCACCCACGGTCCTGCACCTGGCCTGCATCCTGGTCACCGCCATACTTACCTGCTGATGCACCCACGCTCCTGCACCTGGCCTGCATCCTGGTCACCGCCATACTTGCCTGCTGCCGCACCCACGCTCCTGCACCTGGCCTGCATCCTGGTCACCGCCATACTTGCCTGCTGCCGCACCCACGCTCCTGTGTCCAGTCCCAGTCTGCATCCTGATCCTATAGGGGGGCTACAGCACATGGACATCTAGCCAACTCATGTGGCCAACATTCTATGGTCAGTAATTTCTTGTGTTTTATTCCTTTGACTAATAAACCTAAGTCACACAGCATCACACTATGTGGCGTCCTTTATTGGGCTCTCCTTGAGAGCACCATCTCCCACAGTGCCTATCTGGACTAAGGAGTACCTTGACGCCCATACTGCTTGATGAATCCTGGTAACTGCTCTTCGCGGTGAGACAGAGGATGATATGGAGTGCGATCTGACCAGAGCTTTGATGCCAGAGATATTTTGAAGATTATACCTCTCTACATGCGTATTTTATACGCACTTCTGGTGAGTGCGCACTCTATTCGCTCCTAGGATTTTTCACCTCTCTTACAGCCATTGACTTGGGATGTGGACTTTGTGTGTGCTCTAACATTTCCCACTGATTAGCGCACTGTTTACTATTGTATCACATTTGTACCTATTTTATTGAGCATTTATATTTATATGCATATACACCTTTACAGAGCACTCTTTTTGTACTCTGATTCAAGCGCTGCACCTATCCCTCTCCTTTTATTGTTTATTGTAAGGTTGGTTGGTTACCTTTTTTGGTGTTCTAGCTGCTTATACAGACCTGTTTGTAGCACTCGCGATACCTTTTTTACACATCCTGATTGCCCCCATACCTGCCTGCTGCTGCACCTACATTCCTGCATCCGCACTGGGCCTGCATCCGGATCTCCTGGGTCTTCAGCTACCTGCCGCCAGCTCCAGACCTACCCGGCACTCGTGCCACTCGTGGCTCTGCGCCCTCTGTTCCCAGTATCAGGGGCTCCGAGCGGGAGTGGTAAGAGGACACCTTCTCTCCACGTCAGGCTCCCCAAACAGGTACGTGACAGTACCAGAAGGCCATGTCGGAGCCCGAGAGACGGGCCTCTCCTCTGGAAGAGATCTGCCAAATTGCGGCATTGACTCAAGCCATCAAGGGCCTGCAAGAAGGGTACAACTGTCTGGAGGACCGTTTTCAGGCCCTATCTGCACCTGCACCCTCTGCTAGCACCACAGTGACATCTACTCCAACTGTCGCTCCCGGAGCCATGGTGAACCCTGCAGTGATGATGTTGCCCCCTGAGCCTAGGGTACCTACACCCCGAAGATTTACTGGCGACCGCCACAAATCCAGGACCTTCCGCAACACCTGTGAACTTTATTTTGCGTTGCAACCTCGCACCTTTTCCTTAGAGGCAACCAAGGTGGGATTCGTGATCTCACTTCTCCAGGGCGAACCGCAAGCATGGGCCCACCATTTGCTGGAGAAGGAAGATGCCAAACTGTCTTCCGTAAATCGTTTCCTTGAGGCTATGGCGCAGCTCTATGACGATCCCCAGCGATCTGCGTCTGCAGAAGCCGCACTACACTCTCTTCAGCAGGGTCGCGGGGCAGCTGAGAACTATGTAACAGAATTCCGGCGTTGGAGCGCCGATACCAATTGGAATGACACTGCCCTACGATATCAGCTCCGCTTAGGCCTAGCCGAACCTCTGAAAGATGAGTTAGCTCGAGTCAAAGTACCTAACACATTGGAAGAGCTTAGTAATCTAGCTATCCAAATTCACCGCTGACTTAGGGAACGAAGATTGGAAAGGTCCGCAGGCCAAGTTTCACCCCATATGGATGCTACCCAGGGTACCACCTCCAGCGAGCATGGCACCAACCAGTTCTGCTACACCCAGTTCTGATGAATCTTGTGATAGATATTTTCTGCCTACAATAATTTTTAATATTATTGTGAACTTCTGATAGGGGTCTTAATTCCTGTAACGTATTTACCATCTGTTGCATCACCTCAACCCCCCCCCCCCCCCACACACCTTCCTTAGAAGTTTCCTGTAGAAGGTTATGACCCTAAGGCCATCAGGCTGAAAAAGCCCTGGAACCGTCATTTCTAACACCTCCTAGGGAGTAACTGGCTTCCAGGGAGGTATGCTTCCTGGACATTGGCCCATCCTAAATTCCATCTGGGGAGCTACAGTTGGCCAATGTCTGTCACAAATCACAGAACCCACCTTTGAACAGAAATGACAAAATGCTGGAACCTATTGAAGGGTGGGACTACCTGGAAGGGAGGGGGGAGGGGGTATAAAGTTCTGCCTCTATGTCCCTTTGTTCTCTATGTCCCTTTGTTCTCTTCTAGAACCCAGACCTCAGAACATCAGGATGTCTGTAATGTATCTGCATGGCTCTGTTTCTTTTCTAGATCTTTCTTTCCTATAGTCATCTCTCTATACTGATAATATACTGTAAATATTCAAAAATGGGGGTGCAGCGCTATACAAAATAACAGACACTGATAAAATTAAAAGTCAAACATATAATGTATAGTGACTGTGTGCAAATAAAATAAAGCCACTAGATGGTGGCCTATAAAGTGAAAGAGGTGCAAAATAAACAAAATAAAAAAGAGTCCAATGAAGGGGTGCTCTTAAGATCCAGGATGATCCTCAGACGTCCAATCTATCCGAGTGCCAGGCAGCAAGAGCCACATGACCAGATCTGACCAGACCAATTTGATGACACCAGAGGTCCAGTGATTTGATAAACAAATGCGCATAAAGATTGGTATCTGGTGAGTGCGCAATCCTTACATTATTTATCGCCTGGCTGTTCCAATCATTGGACGTCTGAGGATCATCCTGGATCTTAAGAGCACCCCTTCATTGGACTCTTTTTTTTATTTTGTTTATTTTGCACCTCTTTCACTTTATAGCCACCATCTAGTGGCTTTATTTTATTTGCACACAGTCACTATACATTATATGTTTGACTTTTAATTTTATCAGTGTCTGTTATTTTGTATAGCGCTGCACCCCCATTTTTGAATATTTACGTTTCAGAAGGTTGTATACGGTGCCTTTTTTGGTGTACAGCTGCTGTGTATTTGTTCAAGCGCTCACTAAACTCTGTTTTTCTGATAATATACTGTAACCTCAATTATATATCTTTGTTTGATTCGATTAGGAACTACTTTTCTTCTGTGTAAATAAATTCGATCTTTATTGTTTGCTATTGACATTATAGGTAATAGCCGCATGAGGATTGGCTGAATTCCTGTATAGACCAAAGGTCGTAATCACTTATTACATTTATAATCTTAGAATCTTAGAAGTAAATAAGTGCGGGAGAAAAGCCGCCAAAACAATCTGAGCCCATGCAAATAGGGTGGCTACGAACCTCACTTACCCCGGAGGACAGGGCAACCTATGCCTCTACTGTGGAGAACCGGACCATTACGGTCGGAACTGCCCTGCAAAATGACGTAAGTCTCTGACCACCCTGCCCGCTAAAATACCAACTGTCAACCCGGCTCATCTCACCGTTTCCATCTCATTCCAGCTTTCGGGAAGAACCTTGCCGGTACCCGCTATCATCGATTCTGGGGCCTGCAGTTGCTTTATCGATGCAACCTTCGCTCAGCAACACAGATCCCCTTAAAACTCAGAGACTGACAGTATATCTGGCCGACGGATCTAACAGTAAGTCTGGGGCAGTCACACAGGAAACCATCCCACTCCCTGTGATATCCCCATCTGGTCACAAGGAACTGCTATGCCTGGATATTATTGCATCACCACTGTTTCCAGTCATCTTGGGGATCCCATGGTTGCAGGCCCACAACCCCAGTGTAAACTGGGTATCTGGTGAAGTGGACTTTCAATCGGCCTACTGCCATGAGCACTGCTTGCCCCAAGGTTCTGCTCTATCCGGGCCCCTGTTGTGCATGGAAAATGATACCGAAGTAGGCCAAATGGTTCCGGCAGCATACCATAACTTTCTGAACGTCTTCAGTAAACGTGGTGCAGACAGCCTTCCACCTCACAGACCCTACAACTGCCCGATTGAACTACCTGGAGCTGAGATTCCTTTTGGTCGGATCTTTCCACTGTCAGAGCGTGAGTTGGAGGCATTAAAGGACTACATTGACAATAATCTCAAAAAGGGGTTCATCCGCCCCTCCACCTCACCAGCAGGGGCAGGAATCTTCTTTGTAAAAAACAAAGGATCGCTCCCTCTGTCCATGTGTGGACTACCAGGAATGAAATAATATCACGGTGAAGAATAGATATCCTCTTCCACTAGTCCCAGAACTCTTCCAGAGACTCAGATCCGCAACCATATTCACTAAATTAGATCTAAGAGGAGCCTACAATCTCGTAAGGGATGAGTGGAAAACAGCCTTCTGTACCAGGTTTGGGCACTATGAATATTTAGTTATGCCCTTCGGACTGTGCAATGCTCCTGCAACCTTCCAGCATCTAGTGAATGACATCTTCATGACTTCTTAGACATATTCGTGATTGTGTATCTCGATGACATCCTGATCTTTTCTGCATCCATCAAGCTTCACCGGGGTTATGTGCAGAAGGTCCTTGGTCGCCTCCAACTACACGGACTTTACGTTAAACCAGAGAAGTGTGAATCTGAACGTCAGAGCATTCAATTCTTAGGATTGATTATATCCACTGAAGGCTTCTAGATGGATCTCCAGAAAGTCTCCGCCATCCTGGAATGGCCTGCACCATCTGATAAAAAGGGAGTACAGCGCTTCATAGGCTTCGCCAACTTTTACAGGAGGTTCATCAAAGGATTCTCATCCATCATCACTACTATCAATCAACTGACTAAACAGGGAGTCTGATTCTGTTGGACATCGGAAGCCCAAAACGCTTTTGATGCATTAAAGGGACTTTTTACCTCAGCGCCCATATTAAGCCATCCGGATCCAGCACTACCCTTTGTGGTAGAAGTGGATGCCTCGGAGAGTGCTGTTGGGGCCGTCCTATCGCAGCGGCAAGGTCTGAAACTTCTGCTTCATCCTGTTGCTTTCTTTTCCAGAAAATGATCCTCGGCGGAGAGAAACTATGATGTAGGGGATGAGAATTACTGGCCATCAAATCAGCCTTGGAGGAATGGAGGTACCTTTTAGAGGGAGCTGCACATCCCATTCTGATCTACACCGATCACAAAAATCTGGAGTACCTGAAGACGGCAAAACGTCTAAAACCCCGACAAGCCAGGTGGGCACTCTTCTTTTCCAGATTCAGCTTCCCCACTACCTATATACCAGGTGTGACATAAATATAAAGATTTGGGTAGCTGAGATGTGATCTGTAGAAATATGACAATGTAGATTTAGCATTCCATGTTCTAATAATATAAGATGTGTTCAGAGTTCAGTCAGAGACAGATGGTCACCAATTAGCATCTGAAAGGGACAGAGCTTCCTCTGGAAGTGACACCTGGGTGCCAATAAGATTTGTCACCTTCTGGGAAATCTGAAAAGAAAAGGGCTCTAGACGGTTTGGCTTCATGACACAGCAGGAGACCAGAGGTGGTTCCAATGTGTCTGGGAGCTTTGACGTATATACACAGATCAAAGGAATATATTTCATCTCTCATAAAAGCTAAAATATTAGTTGCAGAGAGATGAAAATACTTCCTTCTGATTGGACACTCTGTAGGCTACATTTGCATGTAAAACTGTATTTGTAGCCTCTGTAGAATCCCAGCGAAATGCAGAAAATGGTTATATTGCTCCGGATTGCGACAGCTGAACAGAGATTGGTACTGTCGCGATCGGACTGATGCGCTAGTGTTGGAAATTTAATCCCTGACTTGGTGATTCAAACCGTTCCTGGTCCAATCGACTTTGGCCATTTCAGCACCCAGAATGTCCTGATGTCCTGTGGGCTGGTACAAGAACACCCCCCCCAGTCAATTGGCCGAGGACTAATGTCCTACCTACGTCCATATTCGCATTGAGGACCTGGGATATGGCCGAGGAGATTCGTATGGAGCCGGTTCTATTGACTGACGGATTGCGAACTCTGACTTGCTCGCAGGATAAATCTTGGTAAAAGTTTTATTTCTGTTTTTATTTCATAGTCAATAGCCAATGTGTGTCTTCTTGTATTTTCTGTAACTTTTTATACTTTGTACATATTTTATGCTCCGCCCACTTTCAGGATATTAAATCATAAAATTAATAAGTGACTTCTGGGTATTTAAGCTCGGGCTCATATCTCCGGAGAGATTAGATTGTATGTATTGTATTTTAGTGTCTATATATGCTCGGTCAAGTTCATTGCCAATCTGTATGCAATTGAACTGCGTGTTGGCAGATTGCATGCAAATTGTAAAGTAGATCTGCCAGACGGAGATCTGTGTGTGTGTGGTGGCCCAGCAGGCCAGTAAAACTGTTGGGTGGTGGCAGGCTACCATTTGTTGTGTGTCTGGTGTGGGGGAGTGTGGACAGTGGAAGAGTGATTAACACCGGGGTTCTAGCTTGTAGGATAGCTGGAGGGATCCTAGAAGGGTGTGCGATTGCTAGGCTGCTCCTCAACCCTTAGTGTGCACCAGATTGTATGTAAGATTTTGTATCTGCCAGTGTGTGGTCAGCCAGCTGGATTGGAGTGGAGTCTCCCTCTAGTGGTGGCCAAGAGGTAGTGCAGGCTGTGAAAGTGTATCACGGCTGATCTTTTATATACGTGTGTATATATATATTCAGATTAAGTCCCCCTTATTCCCTCTTACCCCCAGTCACAGCCGCACGTGCGCACCTCGGTTAGCTAGTCACTATGGGCGTGGCGTGTGGGGTGGATCCGTGACACCCCGCGTGTCTTCTGTCCTCTTCAGTTGGTGCAGAGGGGTCACTACAGGATGAAGTCAGTGTGTGATGTCATGAAGTGGGTGTGGATCTCATACATGGAATGTGGTTGTTCTCTGTGTCCTGTCCAGGGAAGAAGCAGGGCGTATGGTACATGGTTGACCTGATAACGGGGAGAAGCAGCAGACTCTAACCTCGTCCTTCGCAGAAAGTGTCTGTCCATCCACCACTCTGCTGTACTTGGGCAGGACAGGTGAGTCCCTCCATCTCTGGATGTGATGTCATCATTCGTGGATGATGTCCCTCTATCTCTGGGTGTGATGTCATCATTCGTGGATGATGTCCCTCTATCTCTGGGTGTGATGTCATCATTCATGGATGATGTCCCTCTATCTCTGGGTGTGATGTCATCATTCATGGATGATGTCCCTCTATCTCTGGGTGTGATGTCATCATTCATGGATGATGTCCCTCTATCTCTGGGTGTGATGTCATCATTCATGGATGATGTCCCTCTATCTCTGGGTGTGATGTCATCATTTGTGGATGATGTCCCTCTATCTCTGGGTGTGATGTCATCATTTGTGGATGATATCTCTCTGTCGCTGGGTGTGATCTCATCATTTGTGGATGATGTCCCTCTATCTCTGGGTGTGATGTCATCATTTATGGATGATGTCATGGCTCTGGATAAGGCAGACCTCCACTGATATGATGCTGCACTCCATATTCTGTTCAGTGAGTTGGATGAATGTCTGATGTCCCCATTTGGCCAGCACACTCCTCTCCTGTACGTACCGATCACTGTCATACCTCCACACTCCTCTCCTGTATATACCGATCACTGTCACACCCCCCACACTCCTCCTGTACGTACCGATCACTGTCACACTCCTCTCCTGTACGTACCGATCACTGTCACACCTCCACACTCCTCTCCTGTACGTACTGATCACTGTCACACCTCCACACTCCTCTCCTGTATATACAGATCACTGTCACACCTCCCACACTCCTCTCCTGTACATACCGATCACTGTCACACCCCCCACACTCCTCTCCTGTACATACCGATCACTGTCATACCCTCCACACTCCTCTCCTGTACATACTGATCACTGTCATACCCTCCACACTCCTCTCCTGTACATACCGATCACTGTCATACCTCCACACTCCTCTCCTGTACGTACCGATCACTGTCACACTCCTCCTGTACGTACCGATCACTGTCACACTCCTCTCCTGTACGTACCGATCACTGTCACACCTCCACACTCCTCTCCTGTACATACCGATCACTGTCCTACCCCCCACACTCCTCTCCTGTACATACCGATCACTGTCATACCCCCCACACTCCTCTCCTGAACATACCGATCACTGTCATACCCCCCACACTCCTCCTGTACG
Organism: Staurois parvus; assembly: GCF_062004578.1. NCBI lineage: Eukaryota > Metazoa > Chordata > Amphibia > Anura > Ranidae > Staurois > Staurois parvus. The sequence continues at coordinate 735,317 of NW_028318901.1, read as the reverse complement.
TACCGATCACTGTCATACCCTCCACACTCCTCTCCTGTACGTACCGATCACTGTCATACCTCCACACTCCTCTCCTGTACATACCGATCACTGTCATACCTCCACACTCCTCTCCTGTACGTACCGATCACTGTCACACCCCCCACACTCCTCCTGTACGTACCGATCACTGTCACACCTCCACACTCCTCTCCTGTACATACTGATCACTGTCACACTTCCACACTCCTCTCCTGTACATACCGATCACTGTTACACCCCCCACACTCCTCTCCTGTACATACTGATCACTGTCATACCCTCCACACTCCTCTCCTGTACATACCGATCACTGTCATACCTCCACACTTCTCCCCTGTACATACCGATCACTGTCACACCCCCCACACTCCTCTCCTGTACATACCGATCACTGTCACACCTCCACACTCCTCTCCTGTACATACCGATCACTGTCACACCTCCACACTCCTCTCCTGCACATACCGATCACTGTCACACCTCCACACTCCTCTCCTGTACATACCGATCACTGTCATACCTCCACACTCCTCTCCTGTACATACCGATCACTGTCCTACCCCCCACACTCCTCTCCTGTACATACCGATCACTGTCACACTCCTCTCCTGTACATACCCATCACTGTCATACCTCCGTACTCCTCTCCTGTACACACCGATCACTGTCATACCTCCACACTCCTCTCCTGTACATACCGATCACTGTCACACCCCCCACACTCCTCTCCTGTACATACCGATCACTGTCATACACTCCACACTCCTCTCCTGTACATACTGATCACTGTCATACCCTCCACACTCCTCTCCTGTACATACCGATCACTGTCATACCTCCACACTCCTCCCCTGTACATACCGATCACTGTCACACCCCCCACACTCCTCTCCTGTACATACCGATCACTGTCACACCTCCACACTCCTCTCCTGTACATACCGATCACTGTCATACCTCCACACTCCTCTCCTGTACATACCGATCACTGTCCTACCCCCCACACTCCTCTCCTGTACATACCGATCACTGTCACACTCCTCTCCTGTACACACCCATCACTGTCATACCTCCGTACTCCTCTCCTGTACACACCGATCACTGTCATACCTCCACACTTCTCTCCTGTACATACCGATCACTGTCACACCCCCACACTCCTCTCCTGTACATACCGATCACTGTCACACTCCTCTCCTGTACATACCCATCACTGTCATACCTCCGTACTCCTCTCCTGTACACACCGATCACTGTCATACCTCCACACTTCTCTCCTGTACATACCGATCACTGTCACACCCCCACACTCCTCTCCTGTACATACCGATCACTGTCACACTCCTCTCCTGTACATACCCATCACTGTCATACCTCCGTACTCCTCTCCTGTACACACCGATCACTGTCATACCCCCCACACTCCTCTCCTGTACATACCGATCACTGTCACACCCCCCACACTCCTCTCCTGTACATACCGATCACTGTCATACCCTCCACACTCCTCTCCTGTACATACCGATCACTGTCATACCTCCGTACTCCTCTCCTGTACACACCGATCACTGTCATACCTCCACACTCCTCTCCTGTACATACTGATCACTATTTGTCATTTTCTTTACCTCTTCGGCCCGATTCTTGCACCTTTTCTCCAGTTTTCTCTGTTAATGGTCCTCATTAGAGATGAGCGAATCGAAGTAGCCGAAGTGGAATTCGAGTCGAATATCGGAAAAATTTTGATTCGTGCCGAATCCGAAAAATAGCCTAATTCGGACGCGCGAATCGAAATTTTTCAGAAAATGGCGGCTGACATGTGCGGCGACGGAGCGGGGATGTCTGGGAAGGCGCGCAGACAAGGCGCGCTGACCCATAATGCATTCCTCAACGACATGTGATCGCATCAGCCAATCAGCAGCCAGCCAGCCAGCACTGTGTAATGGTCGAGCTATAAATAGCGGCCATTTTGGAATTCTTCATTTGCCTGCAGTCATTGAACAGCGGCAGACCGCTCTGTACTAGGGACAGGGACAGAGTTAGGGCCACAGAAACGATACTTGGGGACAGAGAAAAGTTACTTAGGGACAGAGAACCATTACTCAGGGACACAGACTTGTTAATGAGGGCCACAGAATCGTTACTTAGGGACAAAGAAACGCTAGTTAGGGCCACAGAATTCATACTCAGGGACAGACAGAATTGTTACTCAGTGCCAGAGAATTGTTACTTAGGGCCACAGAAACGTTATTAGGGCCACAGAATAGTTACTCAGGGACAGACAGAATTGTTACTGAGTGCCAGAGAATTGTTACTCAGGGACAGACAGAATTGTTACTGAGTGCCAGAGAATTGTTACTCAGGGACAGACAGAATTGTTACTGAGTGCCATAGAATTGTTACTTAGGGCCACAGAAACGTTATTAGGGCCACAGAATTGTTACTCAGGGACAGACAGAATTGTTACTGAGTGCCAGAGAATTGTTACTCAGGGACAGACAGAATTGTTACTGAGTGCCAGAGAATTGTTACTTAGGGCCACAGAAACTTTACTTAGGGCCACAGAATTGTTACTCGCACAGACACAGAATTGTTACTCGCACAGACACAGAATTGTTACTGAGGGCCACAGAACTGTTACTGAGGGCCACAGAATTGTTACTCGCACAGACACAGAATTGTTACTCAGGGCCACAGAACTGTTACTGAGGGCCACAGAACTGTTACTTAGGGCCACAGAATTGTTACTCGCACAGACACAGAATTGTTACTCAGGGCCACAGAACTGTTACTGAGGGCCACAGAATTGTTACTCGCACAGACACAGAATTGTTACTCGCACAGACACAGAACTGTTACTGAGGGCCACAGAACTGTTACTTAGGGCCACAGAATTGTTACTCGCACAGACACAGAATTGTTACTCGCACAGACACAGAACTGTTACTGAGGGCCACAGAACTGTTACTTAGGGCCACAGAATTGTTACTCGCACAGACACAGAATTGTTACTGAGGGCCACAGAACTGTTACTTAGGGCCACAGAATTGTTACTCGCACAGACACAGAATTGTTACTCAGGGCCACAGAACTGTTACTGAGGGCCACAGAACTGTTACTTAGGGCCACAGAATTGTTACTCGCACAGACACAGAATTGTTACTCAGGGCCACAGAACTGTTACTGAGGGCCACAGAATTGTTACTCGCACAGACACAGAATTGTTACTCGCACAGACACAGAACTGTTACTGAGGGCCACAGAACTGTTACTTAGGGCCACAGAATTGTTACTCGCACAGACACAGAATTGTTACTCACACAGACACAGAATTGTTACTGAGGGCCACAGAACTGTTACTTAGGGCCACAGAATTGTTACTCAGGGCCACAGAACTGTTACTGAGGGCCACAGAACTGTTACTTAGGGCCACAGAATTGTTACTCGCACAGACACAGAATTGTTACTTGCACAGACACAGAACTGTTACTGAGGGCCACAGAACTGTTACTTAGGGCCACAGAATTGTTACTCAGGGACACATAATCGTTGAATTAAAGAGTATGTCAGACAACATGCAGAGGAGTGGCAGAGGAGGCAATGTTTTAGGAGCGAGCAGACGTGGCAGCAGAGGAAGGGGTCGAGGCAGCACTATTCGCAGCCAGAGGCCAGTGCTTCCGGTGTCATCCAGCGGTCGTGTCTCCACCGACAACCCTGCCGTCATTGATTGGTTGGCTCGGTCGTCTTCCTCTTCCCAGGTCACCTCTGACACCTACAGCCAACGGTCGGTGGGTACGTCAGACACAACCGTTAGTTGGCATGGCCCGGGAGCAAGCCCACTGAAATCACATGTCCTCTACCTGCCCCTGTCCTTTGCTGTTCCCTCACCAAGCGAAGTATCGCATGCTGTGGGCTCAGCCCCACTGTACAGTGAGGAAGAGCTAACAGAGGGCGGTCAGGAACGGGGGGAGACATCGGCCTTTTCAGCAGCCAGGCGAAGAAGTACTGGCGAGGAGAGTGGCTCTGTAGCCGGTCTAGAGACAGGTCTGTCTCCTGACCCAGACGCAGCCGAGGGGGCTAGTAGTGAGGCGGAGACCGTACTTGATGATGAGGAGGTTGATCGCACTTGGCTGCCTCGTCGTCATCAGGCAATTTCTTCCGCATCATCAGGAGAAGAGGGTGCCAGCTTGGCAGCGAGCGAAACAGTCGGTGGGTTGCCCAGGAGGCAGCAGGGTCGCATCAGTGTCAGTGGAGCCAAACGTCCACGGAGTAGAGCACCAGCTCCACTGCAGCCTACCACCACGGCCAGTAGTGGTGCCGGTGCGCACGGAGGAAGTAGCAGTCAGCCAGTGAGGAGTAGCGGGGGCAAAGTTTCCTACTCGGTGGTGTGGCAATTTTTCGTCAAGCCGCCCGAGGAAGTAAACGTAGCCGTATGTCGACTATGTGGCCAGAAATGCAAGCGTGGCCAGGGGGCCCATGTTGGGACTACAGCGTTGCGTCAGCATATGCAGCGTCACCATTCGGTGGCCTGGGAAAACCGTGATAAAGATACGGCGGTTCTGCCTGCCCCAGCCCCCGCTCCATCACCCGCTCCGTTACTTGCTCCATCACCCGACGTCGTCAATCACCCTCTATCAGCCAGTCAAGGCTCCAACACCTCTGCTGAGGGGAGTTGTCGCTCGTTGGCATCTTCCGCTCGTTCAGATGCTCCTTCTCCTGCTACTCCTCTTCTCGGATTCCGTCAACAGTCTTTCTTGGAATCCGTTTCCAAGAGACAACAGTTTGCGAGCACGCACCCGACGGTGCAAAAGCTGAACGTCCTCCTGTCCAAGTTGCTGGTGCTGCAGTCCCTCCCTTTCCAACTGGTGGACTCAGCACCTTTCCGAGAAATGATGGCTTGTGCCGCGCCGCGGTGGAGAGTGCCAAGCCGGCATTTCTTTGCCCAAAAGGCAGTGCCAGCCCTGCATTCACATGTAGAAGAGATGGTGGGCCAGTCTTTGAGCATGTCGGTCTCTGCCAAAGTGCACGGCAGCGCCGACGTGTGGAGCTGTAACTACGGTCAGGGACAGTACATGTCATTTACGGCCCACTGGGTGAACGTGGTGCCGGCACAGCCGCACCAGCAACTTGGACAGGTCACGACGCTTTTGCCTCCACGTTTGCACGTCCTTGGTCCAGCAAACATGTCCGCCTCTACCACCTCTTTTTCCGCCGTGTCCTCAGCCGCCACCCCCGTGCCAAGTCCCATTACCCGACCGGCATATCACATGTGCAGGGCGCAACGGTGTCACGCTGTGCTGCACCTGGTATGCCTTGGCGAACGTAGTCACACAGGGGAGGAACTTCTGAGTGTAATGAACAGAGAAATCGACAGATGGCTGTCTCCGCGCAAACTGAAAATCGGAACCATGTTGACCGACAACGGAAAGAACATGGTGTCTGCTCTGCGTCAAGGAAGGTTGTGCCATGCGCCATGCATGGCTCACGTGTTCAATCTGGTTGTCAAGCGGTTCCTAAAATCCACCATCCCACTGCAAGACATCCTTAAAATGTCACGTAAACTGTGCATGCATTTCAGCCATTCCTACACCGCAAAGAACACCCTCATTGAGCTGCAGCGGCAGAACGGAATTCCACAGCATCGCCTGATCTGCGACGTTGCAACAAGGTGGAATTCAACCCTACACATGTTAGACCGCCTTTACGAGCAGCGAAAGGCCATCACCGATTTCCTGATGTTACAAGCGGATAAAGGTACTCCCCTGTGTAACTTAGATGTCAGCCATTGGCAGCTCATGCGTGACACCTGCCGCTTGCTCAGGCCCTTTGAGGAGGCCACGCTATTCGTGAGTCGGCAGGACTATGGGATGAACGACGTCATTCCTCTGTTGCACGTCCTGGAACAAATGCTGTTAACAATGGCTGGTCAGGGTGCGGTAGACGTGGCGCACAGATCTCAACGCCACATGACCCCTGTGGGGGCAGGACAGGAAGAAGAGGACGAGGTAGAGGAGGACATTTGTGCTCAGGAATTATTGAGTGAAATGGGTGGTTTTTCCACTCAGCGGACAGGAGTGGAGGAGCAGAAGCATCTGGTAGAGGAGGAGGAGGAGGAGACAGAGGACCCAGACGCACCGTGGCAGTATGCTGTGGAGATGGAGGCAGGGAGTCCCTCGCATTCCTTGGCACAAATGGCCCATAGCATGCTCGGTTGCTTGCGTAGCGACAGCCGAATAATAACCATCAGACAGAGGGATGACTTTTGGCTGTCCACCTTGTTGGACCCTCGCTACCGGTCCAAAATGGTGGCCTTTTTCACACCTGCTGAGAGGGAGGCCAAAATTACGTACTATAAAAACCACCTATGTAGTCAGTTGGTCTCTGCCTTTGTGCGCCAACGTCCATCCTCAGACACTGTGGGCCCTGTGCGCTCGCGTTCCGCTGGCATGGCAGCAGGGGAGGGGTGGGGTGGTAGGAGCAGTGGCAGCTCCACCAGCAGCGGCTGCCTCAGTCTGCAGTCGATGATGAGTAGCTTTCTTCACCAGCGCAGTGAGGAAACTACTAACCAGCCGCAGCAGCAGCATCAGGTGGACCTGGAGCAGGAGCTCAAACAACAGGCTTGGGCCTACTTGGACAGCACCCTGCCAACCGAGGTAGACAATCCCCTTGACTACTGGGCAACGAAACTTGACCTTTGGCCCCAACTAGCTGAATTTGCCCTTGAAAGGCTGTCATGCCCGGCCAGTAGCGTGGCATCGGAGCGCGTGTTTAGTGCGGCAGGAGGTATTGTAACTCCGCGGAGGACACGACTGTCCACCCAAAGTGTGGAGAGACTCACGTTTGTGAAAATGAATCAGGCGTGGATTAGTCTGGATTTCAAACCACCAGTTCCTGACACAACTGACTAAATCCGCCATGAATCATGCCTCAAACATGTGCCACTTTCAGGTCTCCTCACACTGCTGGTGTGTTGAATTTTTTGACATAGGGTGCTGGCAGATTACGGGCCTCCTATAGCTGCTGCCAGGCCCCTAATCTGCCATAGGCCCCTATATACCGCCTCCTCATGCTGCTGCCAGGTCCAGAGTCTCTCATGGGTCCCTGTACGGCCTCCCATTGCTGCTGTCTCCATCGCCACACTCTGCCATGTGCCACTTTCAGGTCTCCTCACACTGCTGGTGTGTTGAATTTTTTGACATAGGGTGCTGGCAGATTACGGGCCTCCTATAGCTGCTGCCAGGCCCCTAATCTGCCATAGGCCCCTATATACCACCTCCTCCTGCTGCTGCCAGGTCCAGAGTCTCTCATGGGTCCCTGTACGGCCTCCCATTGCTGCTGTCTCCATCGCCACACTCTGCCATGTGCCACTTTCAGGTCTCCTCACACACTGCTGTTGTGTTGAATTTTTTGACATAGGGTGCTGGCAGATTACGGGCCTCCCATAGCTGCTGCCAGGCCCCTAATCTGCCATGGGCCCCTATATACCGCCTCCTCATGCTGCTGCCAGGTCCAGAGTCTCTCATGGGTCCCTGTACGGCCTCCCATTGCTGCTGTCTCCATCGCCACACTCTGCCATGTGCCACTTTCAGGTCTCCTCACACTGCTGGTGTGTTGAATTTTTTGACATAGGGTGCTGGCAGATTACGGGCCTCCTATAGCTGCTGCCAGGCCCCTAATCTGCCATAGGCCCCTATATACCGCCTCCTCATGCTGCTGCCAGGTCCAGAGTCTCTCATGGGTCCCTGTACGGCCTCCCATTGCTGCTGTCTCCATCGCCACACTCTGCCATGTGCCACTTTCAGGTCTCCTCACACACTGCTGTTGTGTTGAATTTTTTGACATAGGGTGCTGGCAGATAACGGGCCTCCTATAGCTGCTGCCAGGCCCCTAATCTGCCATAGGCCCCTATATACCGCCTCCTCATGCTGCTGCCAGGTCCAGAGTCTCTCATGGGTCCCTGTACGGCCTCCCATTGCTGCTGTCTCCATCGCCACACTCTGCCATGTGCCACATTCAGGTCTCTTCACACTGCTGGTGTGTTGAATTTTTTGACATAGGGTGCTGGCAGATTACGGGCCTCCTATAGCTGCTGCCAGGCCCCTAATCTGCCATAGGCCCCTATATACCACCTCCTCCTGCTGCTGCCAGGTCCAGAGTCTCTCATGGGTCCCTGTACGGCCTCCCATTGCTGCTGTCTCCATCGCCACACTCTGCCATGTGCCACTTTCAGGTCTCCTCACACTGCTGGTGTGTTGAATTTTTTGACATAGGGTGCTGGCAGATTACGGGCCTCCCATAGCTGCTGCCAGGCCCCTAATCTGCCATGGGCCCCTATATACCGCCTCCTCATGCTGCTGCCAGGTCCAGAGTCTCTCATGGGTCCCTGTACGGCCTCCCATTGCTGCTGTCTCCATCGCCACACTCTGCCATGTGCCACTTTCAGGTCTCCTCACACTGCTGGTGTGTTGAATTTTTTGACATAGGGTGCTGGCAGATTACGGGCCTCCCATTGCTGCTGCCAGGCACGTAATCTTCCATGGGCCCCCGTACCGACTCCTCATGCTGTGACGTTGCAACAAGGTGTAATTCAACCCTACATATGTTAGACCGCCTTTACGAACAGCTAAAGGCCATCACAGATTTCCTGATGTTAAAAGCGGATAAAGGTACTCCCTGTGTAACTTAGATGTCAGCCATTGTCAGCTCATGCGTGACACCTGCGCTTGCTCAGGCCCTTTGAGGAGGCCACGCTATTCGTGAATCGGCAGGACTATGGGATGAATGAGGTCAAATCGGCCATGGGCCCCCGTACCGCCTGTTCACGCTGATGCTGGTCCCACAGTGTGACCTGGGTCCCTGTACGGCCTCCCATTGCTTCCACTCTGCCATGTGCCACTTTGAAATCTCCTCACACTCCTGCGGTTGTCCATTTTGTCATAGGTTGCTGGCAGATTACAGGCCTTCCATTGGTGCCGCCAGGCCCCATATCGGCCATGGGCCCCCGTACCGCCTGGTCACGCTGCTGCTGAGCCCACAGTGTGACCTGGGTCCCTGTACGGCCTCCCATTGCTTCCACTCTGCCATGTGCCACTTTGAGGTCTCCTTACACTCCTGCGGTTTTCCATTTTGTCATAGGTTGCTGGCAGATTAGCGGCCTTCCATAGGTGCCGCCAGGCCCCATATCGGCCATGGGCCCCCGTACCTCCTGGTCACGCTGCTGCTGGTCCCACAGTGTGACCTGGGTCCCTGTACGGCCTCCCATTGCTTCCACTCTGCCATGTGCCACTTTGAGGTCTCCTTACACTCCTGCGGTTTTCCATTTTGTCATAGGTTGCTGGCAGATTAGCGGCCTTCCATAGGTGCCGCCAGGCCCCATATCGGCCATGGGCCCCCGTACCTCCTGGTCACGCTGCTGCTGGTCCCACAGTGTGACCTGGGTCCCTGTACGGCCTCCCATTGCTTCCACTCTGCCATGTGCCAATTTGAAATCTCCTCACACTCCTGCGGTTGTCCATTTTGTCATAGGTTGCTGGCAGATTACAGGCCTTCCATTGGTGCCGCCAGGCCCCATATCGGCCATGGGCCCCCGTACCGCCTGGTCACGCTGCTGCTGAGCCCACAGTGTGACCTGGGTCCCTGTACGGCCTCCCATTGCTTCCACTCTGCCATGTGCCACTTTGAGGTCTCCTTACACTCCTGCGGTTTTCCATTTTGTCATAGGTTGCTGGCAGATTAGCGGCCTTCCATAGGTGCCGCCAGGCCCCATATCGGCCATGGGCCCCCGTACCTCCTGGTCACGCTGCTGCTGGTCCCACAGTGTGACCTGGGTCCCTGTACGGCCTCCCATTGCTTCCACTCTGCCATGTGCCACTTTGAGGTCTCCTTACACTCCTGCGGTTTTCCATTTTGTCATAGGTTGCTGGCAGATTAGCGGCCTTCCATAGGTGCCGCCAGGCCCCATATCGGCCATGGGCCCCCGTACCTCCTGGTCACGCTGCTGCTGGTCCCACAGTGTGACCTGGGTCCCTGTACGGCCTCCCATTGCTTCCACTCTGCCATGTGCCACTTTGAGGTCTCCTTACACTCCTGCGGTTTTCCATTTTGTCATAGGTTGCTGGCAGATTAGCGGCCTTCCATAGGTGCCGCCAGGCCCCATATCGGCCATGGGCCCCCGTACCTCCTGGTCACGCTGCTGCTGGTCCCACAGTGTGACCTGGGTCCCTGTACGGCCTCCCATTGCTTCCACTCTGCCATGTACCACTTTGAAATCTCCTCACACTCCTGCGGTTGTCCATTTTGTCATAGGTTGCTGGCAGATTACAGGCCTTCCATTGGTGCCGCCAGGCCCCATATCGGCCATGGGCCCCCGTACCGCCTGGTCACGCTGCTGCTGGGCCCACAGTGTGACTTGGGTCCCTGTACGGCCTCCCATTGCTGCTGCCAGGAGGCAGCAGGGTCGCAGCTGTGTCAGTGGAGGCAAACGGCCACGGAGTAGAGCAGCAGCTCCACTGCAGCCTACCACCACAGCCAGTAGTGGTGCCGGTGTGCACGGAGGAAGTAGCAGTCAGCCAGTGAGGAGTAGCGGGTGCAAAGTTTCCTACTCGGCGGTGTGGCAAGTTTTCGTCAAGCCGCCCGAGGAAGTAAACGTAGCCTAATGTCGACTATGTGGCCAGAAAGTCAAGCGTGGCCAGGGGGCCCATGTTGGGACTACAGCGTTGCGTCAGCATATGCAGCGTCGCCATTCGGTGGCCTGTGAAAAACGTGATAAAGATACGGCGGTTCTGCCTGCCCCAGGCCAGGGTTCCATTTTGTCATAGGGTGCTGGCAGATTAGCGGCCTTCCATAGGTTACGCCAGGCCCCATATCGGCCATGGGCCCCCGTACCTCCTGGTCACGCTGCTGCTGGTCCCACAGTGTGACCTGGGTCCCTGTACGGCCTCCCATTGCTTCCACTCTGCCATGTGCCACTTTGAGGTCTCCTTACACTCCTGCGGTTTTCCATTTTGTCATAGGTTGCTGGCAGATTAGCGGCCTTCCATAGGTGCCGCCAGGCCCCATATCGGCCAGGGGCCCCCGTACCGCCTGGTCACGCTGCTGCTGGGCCCACAGTGTGACCTGGGTCCCTGTACGGCCTCCCATTGCTTGCACTCTGCCATGTGCCACTTTGAAATCTCCTCACACTCCTGCGGTTTTCCATTTTGTCATAGGTTGCTGGCAGATTACAGGCCTTCCATAGGTGCCACCAGGCCCCAAATCGGCCATGGGCCCCCGTACCGCCTGGTCACGCTGCTGCTGGTCCCACAGTGTGACCTGGGTCCCTGTACCGCCTCCCATTGCTCCCACTCTGCCATGTGCCACTTTCAGGTCTCCTCACACTCCTGCTGGGTTCCATTTTGTCATAGGTTGCTGTATGGCCTCCCATTGCTGCTGCCTCCACCGCCACACTGTGGCTCCAAACACTGGTTTTGGCCCCGTGACTGGCCAAATGAGTGAAGTGTGCGGTGATTCTAAGATCGACGGCACTCATCTGCATGTCATACTGACTGACAGTATTATTTCTCTTCCCCAGCAGACTCCAAGGGCATTTAAATTAAAGGTACAGTGTTCTGCACTAATATTAAGTCTCTCTGAAGCCTAGAAACACCCTTTTTTAAGTTAAATTCACAGCGAATTTATTCGACTCGAATCGAATATTGTCCACGAATTCGCCGAATCAGTCGAATCGAATTTTTCATTTCTTCGCTCATCTCTAGTCCTCATCTCACCCAGGAGGTGAGGGCTCTGTATTGCGGTTTGGACCTCAGTGGCCCTCCACACCTGGCATAGTTCTAGACCCCAGCAGAGCCAATCAAACATCCGCTGTTAGTGCCAGCAGCTGATTGGCTCTTTTTTCTCGCTATCTGTTGTATGGAGTGTTTCTATAGCCAATGTTTTTAGTTTTGTATGGTGTGTGGACGGGTTAGATTTCCTCTCAGATTATAATTCCTGTGGGGCCCCCCAGGAGAGTCACCCTTTGTATGTGTCTTGGTGACAAAATCTCTGGGGCACAAAGTGAGGGGGAAATCCAAAACTTGGAGTTGTCACCAGAACAGGAAGAGAGGGGAAATCTTCCAATGGGGACACCTGTTATATTTCTTCTCTCTTTGGAGTGATTTCCTGTTGTGTTTATAGTGAAAGTGAAAAAAATCTCCCCTGTGGGGCAATAACAATGTACCTGAGGTGTTGGATCTCCTCTCTCCCCTCTGTGTCCAGGCATGAAGACTTCAATCTCGTATTTCGGATTATACCATCACATGTATGACATGAAGAATCAGGAACTGCACTGGAGCGCCACCTACTGGACCACGCAGCCACCTTGTCCAATGAGGGCAGGAAACATGGTAAGCTGCAGCTGAAGCTGTCATTGGTCAGATCTTACCATGTGGGGCGGGGGGTGTCTATTCCTAGATAGGACTGTGATTTCAGTATTGGTGTTTCTTCCAGCCATGACACACGTTGTGTTCCTCGGGGGCGGTCCAATGGGAACGATGGACGGCGATTCTGGAGATGTTCGGTGGATTCAGAGTTTCTCCTCTCCCAAAGTGGCTTTTTATATCTGGCAGGCAATATCCCATCCCCCTCCAAGAGACGGAGCCCATAAATACTGATGTGAGTATACAGGAAATGTGTATTTGCCCCCCCCCCTGATGGTGAATGTTTGCCCCTCACACAGAAATGATCGGTCTAACAATGGAATGTTCGCCCCTCACACAGAAACGATCGGTCTAACAATGGAATGTTCGGTGTAACACTGAGAGACAGAATACAACAACAAATTCAGCAGAAATGCGTCTAACAAATGATGACGGATCTGCATGTTCATGAGGAAAAGAAGGATTTGATCCCCTTCACAAAACATGACTTAGTACTTGGTGGCCAATTCCTTGTTGGTAATCACAGAGGTCAGACGTTTCCTGGAGTTGGCCCCCAGGTTTGCACACATCTCAGGAGGGATTTTGGCCTACTCCTTTGTTGCCTTGGCCATGTGTTTTGGGTCATTGTCATGCTGGAACACCCATCCACCACCCATTTTCAATGCCCTGGCTGAGGGAAGAAGGTTCTCACCCAAGATTTGAGGGTACATTGCCCCGTCCATCGTCCCTTTGATGCGGTGCAGTTGTCCTGTCCCCTTAGCAGAAAAACACCCCCAAAGCAGAATGTTTCCACCACCATGTTTCACAGTTGGGATGGCGTTCTTGGAGTCATAGGCAGCATTCCTCCTCCTCCAAACACGGCGAGTTGAGTTGATGCCAAAGAGCTGGATTTTGGTCTCCTCTGACCACAACACTTCCCACCAGTCCTCCTCTGCATCATTCAGATGTTCAATGGCAGACTTCAGACGGGCCTGGACATGGGCTTTCTTGAGCAGAGGGACCTTGCGGGCACTGCAGGATTTCAGTCCTTGTCGGCGTAGTGTGTTACCAATTGTTTTCTTGGTGACTGTGGTCCCAGCTGCCTGGAGATCATTGACAAGATCCTCACGTGTAGTTCTGGGATGATTCCACACTGTTCTCATGATCATTGACACTCCACGAGGTGAGATCTTGCATGGTGCACCAGACCTAGGGAGACTGACACTTGTTTTGTGTTTCTTCCATTTGTGAATGATTGCACCAACTGTTGTCACCTTCTCACCAAGCTGCTTGGCCATAGTTTGGTAGCCCAGTCCAGCCTTGTGTAGGTCTACCATCTTGTCCCTGACATCCTTGGACAGCTCTTTGGTCTTTGCCATGGTGGAGAGTTTGGAATCTGATGGTTTGATGGCTCCTGTGGACAGGTGTCTTTTATACAGGTAACACAATGAGATTAGCAGCACTCCCTTTAAGAGACTGCTTCTAATCTCAGCTTGTTACCTGCATGAAAGACACCTGGGAGCCAGAAATCCTGCTGAATGATAGGGGATCAAATCCTTCTTTCCCTCATGAACATGCAGATCCGTCATCATTTGTTAGACGCATTTCTGCTGAATTTGTTGTTGTATTCTGTCTCTCAGTGTTACACCGAACATTCCATTGTTAGACCGATCGTTTCTGTGTGAGGGGCGAACATTCTATTGTTAGACCGATCATTTCTGTGTGAGGGGCGAACATTCCATTGTTAGACCGATCATTTCTGTGTGAGGGGCGGACATTCCATTGTTAGACCGATCATTTCTGTGTGAGGGGCGAACATTCACCATCAGGGGGGGGCAAATACACATTTCCTGCACTGTATATTAGGAGTGACAACTGTACAATTCCTTGTCATGAAATCCAATAAAGGGCTGAGCTTTGGTCTGAACCTTTGTCTGCGATTCTTGTGTTTCTGATTGGACGTTCATTGTGTTGGGTTCTCTTCCCATTGTAACATATCAGAGAAGATTTGTGATTGGTTGGAAACTAAAAAATACTTCATTCAAATCTCTTTAGATACAATCTATCATTCTTCCATTCTGGAGATTTTCACCCAAAATCTGGAACATCGTCTGGCCAAGTTCTGCTCACCTCATACCATCAGTGATCGCTTAAAGCCAGTTCCTATTCAGGGCCCCACATGGATGGGGAGGGGGTCATTTCTGCTGCCAGTTCAGGATCACTGGGGGAGGGGGGAGGGTAATGACCCCCCATTACCCCCCCCCCCCCCCCCTCAGTTATCCTGAACCGGCAGCAGAAATGACCCGCAACTCCAATGCTGACCATTGTGTAGAGTTGATGATACTCCAGTTATTTAGTGTGTGATCTGAGCAGCCAGCAGGGGCCTCCGTCAGCATGGGGTCTCTTTTTTTCTTTTTGTTAATGCTTCATCATCTGCACAGTCCTGAAGTATGACATTTAGTACCTAGGTTGGTGTGAAGCAGAGATGGCTTGGTGGGCAAGAACTGTGGCTGGTCTGCTGGAGACCTGAGTTTGAATCCCTGAGTAAGCCTCATGTGTGATCCCGGGTGCTGTGTGGTTCCTGAACCCCCTGTTGGTGGAGCAAGGTGGTGGGAAATGTTTCTGACTCACTACCCTGTCCCACCTCTAGGGGGTTCAGGAACTGCGCAGTGCCTGGGGGAGGGGTATGTGTATATATATATATATATAGGGTGAGGCCAATAAAACAACCTAAGTCCCTGCTTTTGGAAAGGGCTGCCCCGGTAAGACAGCCCATTGTATTTATATATGTTGCAGTGATGTCACAGACCGTGGACCGAAGAGGGGGGGTGTCCACAACCTAATGTGATGCCCACACATGTTACAGGCCTGTGGGGACCTGGGACTGGAGCAGACTGGTGGGTTGTCCATGGCCTCCAAGCTTTCACACAGTGATTTGAGCATGGGGTCTGCAGGATTTGCACTCGGGTCTACGGTCCTTCCATCACTGAGTGATTCATAGCCGCCCAATTCACTCAGATTTGTACTCAAGTCAATGCTGCCTCTGTCAGCGAGTGATTTATTCCGCCCATCTCACTCACAGACTTGACCTGGGGACTACGGGATTTGAACTTGAGTCAATGGCGCCCTTGGTTACTGCTCTTATCCACTGAGCTACTCGCCTCTGCTCAATCACTTAGGTGTTTGTTCTGCTATTTCAGGAGCAAAAAAAGTCATGAAGGAAAAAAAAAAAATTCCAAAAGGGGAAAGAGAGATTCGAACCGGCAACTCCGAGATCATGGCTGGGCTGCCAGCTGGCTGCTAAACCCCCAGGCCAGAGCTAAGGGTTTAGCAGCCAGCCCCTTAACATCAAGGCTGCAAAAAGACTTAGTAAAAAAAATTGTGATCCCAAATTACAATGATCTGCAATTTCCAACAAATGTTAGTTTTCTGGCCTTGGGGTCACCAGCCAGCTCTTTGGACATCACTTGATCTGATTACTTAGAGTCAATGTTGATGGTGTCTCATGGTGTGTGAACTCATTGGATCCATGGTAAGCCATCATAGTGGATACCAGAACTCAGGGGAATGGATGAGACTCATCGTTCTCAGACTCAATTGATTAGGGACTCTCATTGGTCAATGTTGATTCATGGTCTGCTAACTCATTGAGAGGCCTTAGCGGATACCAGGATCCAGTGGAATGGATCAGACTCAATTGATCATGGATTCCTAATAGTCAATGTTTTTTTTTTTTTTTTTTTTTTTTTTTTAAAGAAACTTTATTTGGTTTTATTGTATACACACAGTAACCAACGGTAAAATTATGCAGTAATCATAGCTTGGCAACATGTCGAAGCCGGTGAAAGAATCAAGAACAATAATTGTACATGAAAACAAATTGTCAAAACCCCAAGAGAAACAAAGAGGCATCAGAGAAATTTAGTAAGGAGAAAGTTACTTATAGGAAGGAGACATCGTCTGATGTAACAGGTTACAGGGGCTTAAAAATAGAGTCTACAAGGGTTTAGAAAAGTACATGTATATGTATATGTATAAATCTTTATCTGTATAATTAATCTATAGATGCGCAAATGTATACCATGTTGACCATTTGTCAAATGACCAAGAGGAAGGTCATCGTGTATATGGGTAAGAAGTAAATGCAAAATGAGAGCAGAAGGTAGAGATAGAGCAGTGAAGAAAGGAGAACAAGGAGCTGCAAGAACCAGCCCAGAAAAGAGTATACGGACAGAAAAGAAAAGAAGGAGAAAAAGGAGGGCAAGGAATTTTGTTACTGAAGATCAGAGATCAGAAGTCAGAGGTCTGAGATCAGAAGACCAAGAGGACGGGCCAGAATATAGAGATTAGGACACTAAAATAATAGGGTGTTAGAATAGTAGGCTACTATGATGATATAATATAATAAGAAGCAGCTCAACATTACATGTGAAAGTGTGCTATTACGGGGACTCTTCACTGAGGGTCCACAGCGAAGCGAGATTATGAAGGACAGCGAGAATAAGAAAGCAGAAGCCAAGGCGTAAAAAGGGCAGATAGTCAAAGTAGGTGAGTATAGGTTCTTGAAGACTCAGAGAAGGTAATTTAGCAGTCATTTGCCCCCTAAGACAACTAAAGCACGTGCATCTGGAATCGCCTAGAGGCTAAGTTAGGGCTAGGTTAGAAGTCCTTGGGAGGGAAGCTGGGTCTCCGAAGTAGGAAATGTTCTTGAAACATATTGACCCCATTTGCGGAGGAACTTTTCCTCTCCTGATGTAGATGGAGAGATATGGATGTTGAGCCGATCCAAGCGAAGTAAGAAGTTGAGTTCCAATTTGACATCTGAGATAGTTGGCGGGCCGTTGGAAACCCATTTTTTTAGAATAGATCTTCTTGCAGCCATCAGACAGGTGGACAGCCACGGTTTGGCGGCTCTGAGCCTAGCAATGTGCTGGTATGTAGCAGCAGACACGGAAGCATCCAAGTTGCCGAAAAGAAGCAGCAGTGGGTCTCTAGGTAACGGGAGAGTAGTGATGAAAAGCATGAAGTTCAAAAGTTGGTTCCAAAAGGTAGAGATCGATGGGCAATTCCAGAACCTGTGGTGAAGTGTCGGCTTACATAGACCACAGAGCGGACACGTAGAGATCGATGAGTCTGAACGTGAGTACAGACAGGGCATATAAGCGTGATGCATAATTTTAAACTGTTGCTCCCGCCAAAATTCGTTTGTGTTAAATGCACAGGTCATGTTAAAACCTGCGAGTATTTGTTCCGCAGTGAAGGCATTGTCAAAGTCTCGGATCCACGATTTGATGGATGTGGAGGATTCCAGCGGTGTTGCATAATGCACAGACAATTGACTATATATATCGGATATGTTATATTTCTGATTCCTAACAAGGACCTCTATCACCGTCGTGCAGAAACGAGTAAGTTTATTTTGAGCTATGGATTGCACAAAATTCCTGATTTGTAAAATGTACAAAAAATGATGAGAAGGCAACTCAAATGAGCTAAGGATTTGTTGGAACGGAAGGGGAGATCCTGATGCACAGTCATATAATTGGCTAACAAGTCTAAGTCCCTGGTTGTACCATAAATCGTAAGCTGCATGTTGTTGAGAGACAGAGAAAGAAGGATTGTGATGAATGGGAAGAAAACGAGATATCCAGGGAGAAACTCCTAGTCTACGTCTCACCTCCCTCCACGTGAACAGTGTGTCCCGTATGAGTGGATTATGTTTAAGATGCTCCGGGAGTGAGTTAAAGTTGGAGTGTAGAAGGGCTGACAGATCGAACGGGCTCACCATGGCTGACTCAAGTTGGTAATTGGAGAACACGGACGCTCGGGAGAGCCAATCTATACACACCCGTAAAATGCAGGATAAATTATAAAGCCTAATATTGGGGAGGCCCAGACCGCCCTCACATCTAGGGAGAAACAACTTATGTATGGCTATGCGCGAGCGACGCCCCCTCCATAGGAAACTAGAGATCGCCTTGTTTAACTTGACTATATCCGTATGTTTGAGCAGGAGTGGGATAGTTTGAAGAGGGTATAAAAGCTTCGGAAAAGTCGTCATCTTGAAGAGATGGGCTCTGCCCATGAGTGATAACGGCAGGTCTTTCCACATTTCCAATTCTCCTAAAATTTTTTGGATCACTGGCGAATAATTCAGAGAATAAAGGGACGAGGCTAATTTTCCAATTTTAATACCCAGATAAGTAATATGGTTAGTATTAATTTTAAATAGAGAGTTGCAGGCCCAATCAGGAAGCCGAGCATGATATAGGGGAAGGGGAACTTTTCGCAAAATTTATACGGAGACCCGAGCAGCACCGAAATTCTGCGAAAACTGTCTGAATATAAGGTAAATCTAGAGTTGGGTTGGAGGTGAATATTAATATATCGTCCGCAAATAAGGCTATGCGGAGATCTTGTTGACCAATTTGAATACCATGGAGGCGTGAGTGAAATAACAGGAAACGGGCTAAAGGTTCTAGTGCAAGATTGAAAAGCAGGGGGGATAATGGACACCCTTGCCTTGTTCCCTTATAGAGTAGAATAGGGTTGGATATTTTTCCCGCTGCTACTATCTGGGCCATTGGGGCAACATACATAGCCTGAATCAATTGTGTAAATGGACCGGAAAAGCCAAATTTAGCAAGGACTAGTTTGAGCCATTGAAAACTGACATTATCAAAGGCTTTTTCAGCGTCAAGAGAGACAATTGCTAGATCCTGTAGTGGGTTGATTTTAGCCTGATGCAAAACTGAAAGCACTTTGCGGATATTTGACGTGGCCGATCGTCCCTTTATAAAACCCGCTTGAGAGGGGTGAATAAGCGAGGGTAAAATAATGGCCAAGCGGTTAGCTATAATTTTAGAAAGGATCTTTGCATCTAGATTAAGGAGGGAAATGGGACCATAAGATCCAGGATCCGAAGGGTCTTTGCCTTTTTTTGCTATTAATTTAATATGGGCTTGTGAAGCCGATGGGAGATAAAGCCCACTCTCCAGGATGGACTGATAAACCAGCTGTAGAGTAGGAGAGAGGGTTTTATCCATGAGTTTAAAGAATTCAGAGGTGTACCCATCTGGACCTGGAGCTTTACCATTGGCTAAAGATCTAATAGCTAGACATATATCCGCTTGTGATATAGGGGCATTTAGAGATTGCAGCGCTATTGGATCTATTTGAGGTAGATTTACTCTGTCTAGAAAGGATTGTGCTTGTTCCTGGTCAATAGGATCCGGCCCATATAGCTTTGCATAAAAGCTTTCCAAAATAGATATGATCTCTTCCGGAGATTGTTTAAGTGCTCCCTGAGAGTCTTTAAGAGAGGTGAATTGTGTGGGGGTGAAAGGCTTCCTACACAGGCGCGCCAATAATTTGCCTGGTTTATTACCATACCTATGATATTGTAAGTCAAGATGTGAATGGTATAATGTTTCCTGAGCTGCCGCCCATGTGTCAAACTGGTTTTTAGCATCCACCCAAGCTTTCCTGTGTTCCTGAGTATTGGACTCTGCCATATCACTCTGTGTCTGTCTAAGAAGGTTACTAGCCTCAGTAAAGTTATGCAGAATTCTTTTTTTATAAGCGGACGTAAAGGCAATGATTTTACCACGTAATACCGCCTTCCCCGCATCCCAAAACAAATTTGGGTTGGAAACGTGGGCCGCATTAGTAATTTGGAAGTCTGACCATGTGTCTTTTAATTGCTGGGCGAGTTCCTGATTGTTCGCCAGAAACGAAGGAAAGCGCCATATCCTAGGATGTGGTGTAGGGTCTAGAAAATTTATAGTAACAGAAATCGGTGAGTGATCCGATATGGCTATGTCATGTACAGTCGAAGATACCACATGATGCAGTAGTACGGGGTTACAGAAAATGTAATCGATTCTAGATAAAGAATGATGAACAGGGGAATAAAAAGTGTAGTCTTTGCCGTCCGGATGTGCTAAGCGCCATATATCTGTAATTTGCATTGCTTCAACGAAGCTACATAGTAAAGTAGGTGTTGGACGGGAAATCTGAGAGGAGCGAAGTCCACGTTCAACACTCTGTGATTTATCCTCCTGCTCTTGCATAACGGAGTTAAAGTCCCCTCCCAGGACGAGAGGCTTGTGAATATAGGCCGCCAGCCGCGTCGAGAGGGCTTGAAAAACCTGTCTCGTCGGGGAGTTGGGTGCGTAAAAGTTGGAGAGAACCAGCTCCTGGGATCCAAGTTTAATATGTACTGCTATAAAACGACCCTCAGTGTCAGCGTCCATGGAAATTAATTCAGGATTAAGCCGTTTGTGTATAAGAATAAGTACCCCAGCTTTATTGTTTAAGGAGGAGGAGCCAAAGATCTGGCTTACCCAGAGTTTACGCATACGGGCAAAATCCGATTGGGTAAGATGGGTTTCTTGGAGCAAAGCTATATCCGCGCGTAAACGCCGCAAGTGTCTTAGTATCGCCATGCGTTTGTGAGGAGATCTGAGGCCCTTAACATTCCATGAAAATATACGTGTCATTTTAACTGTTGTAATATATATAGTGAAAGGATAAGAATCTTACCAATTAGAAAAGGAGGAACGGGTGGCGTTGCTATGTAGGGCAAATGGAGGTGGTTGGAATCTGGTCTCAGAGGACAAAGGAGCTCTCCCAAGAAGTAGAGATAAGAAAGAAGAGAAGAGAAGACAGAGAGAGAGGCAAGGGCCCTATTTGAGCCCAACAAAAAATCAAAACATACAATATACCAGAGCAGTAAACAGGACTTCACGTCATTCCGCATGCTGTTTCCACCAATACCAGCGTAACCGGGAATGGCAGGGGAGGGACCTGCCCCAGGGACCATTGCCGATTTGTTGAGGCGAGGAAGGGCGCCCCGCAAACTTATTCCCAACAACGGCTCCAGCATCCCGCCATCCACAGCAACGCTGAATATGGAATCAGGCACATGCAGGAGTAAGGGAGTAGTAAAATCAGGCCTGTAGGTAAATTAAACAGTAACAATGTAACGGGTGATTACGAGGAAACACCTCAACATCAGAAATTACAAAAAATAAACTCGTGCTGAACAATCAATAGATTCATACATTGGAGTGTGATAAGATATCAGTAAATAATAAGAGGAATCTTTCCAAGATGAAAATGAAAAGAAAAAACAAAAAAACAAAAAAATGGAAGAAACACATCCAATTGAGCCAATCGGATCAGGAGTAAGGCTGGAAGAAGTTGTGAAGAGACCGATGGTTCCTCAGACCTTCAAGGCGGGCGAGATTTGGAGGACGCTAGATTAGTGCGTTGACGTTTGGGGGGGTCTTTGCGAGGGCTGCGTTGGTCTCTAGGACCACTATTCCTACCCGCGGGATCCCCGTCCCTTAGGTGGTCTTGTAAATATTGGTGGGCTTCTTCAGGATGAACAAAAGATTTAGAATCCCCCGATGGTGCAGTAAAACGTAACGTGGCCGGATATGCAAGTGTGAACTTTATTCCTTTCTGGTAAAGAGTAGCACAGACTTGCTGGAATGCTTTCCGTTTACGTGATACTTCCTGTGAGTAGTCCGCAAATAATAGCAATTTGTGACCCTCAATTTGCAGAGAACGGGAGTTACGGAAAGAGGTGAGGATCGCTACGCGGTCAGCATAATTAAGATAGCGGACAATCACAGAGCGTGGCGCACGACGCTCGTTAGATGGGGGGCCCAGGCGATGAGCTCTCTCTACCTGGCAAGAAGAAGATAGGCCCAAAGCTGCAGGGATCCGCGCTGAGCAGAGATCAGGGAGAGAACCTGTATTAAAAGATTCCGGAAGACCCACAATGCGTAAGTTATTCCTACGTGATCGATTTTCCAGATCATCGATTTTATCCAATATACTTTGCTGTACACGATTGGATTGTGAAGTGACCGCTTGCATTGAATGAAATTCATCTTCTAAATCTGATATGCGCTGCTCAGCCTCAGATAAACGTTTAGAATGGTCGCCTAAATCTTTCCTTAGCTGTTCAATGCCCATTGTGACAGCTCTATCTACAGCCTGTGTTATGTTTGGGAGCAGGATAGAGGACACTGCCTGAGCTATTTGCACATACTGCTCAGGAGTGTTATCAGTTGCAGAAGTGAGTGGGCAGGCAGTGTGGATGGTGAGGAGAGGCTCTGTCATACCTGCTCCCTCGGTGTTATTCCGTTCTGTGCCTGTGTCCATGCTGTGACAGGCATCGTCGGCCATCTTGGCTGCAGAGGGGGGAGAGCCGCATCCCTCCGCCCTGGCCGCCGACTCATGGCCGGACTGCGCCGGCAGAAGGTACCGCTCCATGCTGGGGCCGCTGCAGGAAGGTAAGGGGCACCCCAGGACTGTATAGCGGGGGTCCCCGAGGCAGTAGGCAGGCTTTGTAGAGCCGGGATCCCGGGAGCCGCGGGTCCCGCGAATTACAGCATCCGGCGCCGGAACCGGAAGTGCCCCTAATAGTCAATGTTGATTCATGGGGGTTCATTTACTAAAGCTGGTTCACTCAGACTCTCATTGACTTTTACATGGAAACCAATCAGCTTCCAGGTTTTGTTGCTAAAGCTTAATTGAACAAGCTGAGGTTAGAAGCTGATTGGATACCAGGCACAGCTGCACCAGATTCTGAGTGAACCAGCTTTAGTAAATCCCCCCCATGGTGTGCTAACTCATGGAGAGGCCTTGGATTTATGGAAGCCCATCATCGTGGACACCAGGACTGAGGGGAATGGAATGAGACTCATCGTTCTCAGACTCAATGAATATGAGTGGAGATAAGGGGTTCAAACCCCACTGTTGACATAATTTATTTTTCATGCTACAACAGAGTGTAAGACGATTTTCCCCGCAGCGGTCTTGCTCCTTCTAGTGGGCGATAGCCCGGTATTGATGCCATGTAGAGCTCCAGTTTGTAGACATAAGGTCAGGAAAAATATCTTTGACCACCGAGGAATACAATTTATTTCTTTATAAAAGAAGACAGAATTGCTGAAGAAGTTAATCTCTCCAATTATCCAATCATACATAAAGCAGAGTCCCGTTCATTCACACCCCATATGAGTATCCAGAGGGAACAGATGTATAAAGGAAAGGCCACCAGTTCCATCAGAAGACCATCCTCCATGTTTATGTGTTGTGGGGATTGTATTGTTTAGGCTGAGAGGATAGAAGCAAATTGATGAGGTTGACATTGAGCTCAACTCTGCAACAAGCTGTCACTTTTCTCATCTTTGGAGCCATTATAGGTTTGCTTTTACTTACAGATATGGAAAATTCATCAATTATCTACACATCCAGGTCAGAATGAGGTTTTCCTTCAATAGGTGGAGGCCCCTTCTAGCTGATTAACCACCCCCAAATACCTCCAGCAATCACAGCTATAATGGTATTTCCCACCACTCTGTACCATTCACATTTCTTTTTCCCACTTAACCAGCATGGTGGAGAGGAGGAAAAAAAAATAAAAAGTTCACATTTCCCATTGGATGCGGATGAAGAAGTATTCCTGCTGAACGATTATATTCTGCTGGTGGAGAATATTCCCCACCACCAAAACCCAATGATCATTGCTGCTGCCGGAACTGATTGAGGGGAAAAAAGAAAACAGAGAGGCTGGTTGTATATAAGTCGATCAATAGAATTGTAGCCAGGCAGCCAATACATGGATCCAAAGTCAGCCAATCAATGCTACACTGTTCAAATTTCGATTCATATTTGGCCACCATAACATTGGCACTATAGTCTGCAAACATGAGCAGATCTACAACTGACTAGGTATAATGGTACATTGGAAGGAGACTCACAAAGAAATTAGGTGGAGAATAATTTCATAGTTTTGTCTAAATTACCACATCGACTTTGTTAGCTACCCAACTGGCAGATGTCTGTTCCATCACCTGGGAATATAAAGCAAGTATCATGGAGCCAATAACGCAAATCATCCCTGCACCATCTTAAACTGGACCTTCCATGGTCAAAGGTGGTAGGAACCGCTGTGTCCTCTTACTTGAGCAGATAACTTACTCTACTCTCTCCTCTCAAAATGGAAGAGAACTTCCCCTTACTGTATCCTTTCACAATGGAACAGAATCTAACACACCCTCTTTGAATGACCCAACCTTCCCCTCTCAGAATGGCAAATACATTCATTTACACCCCCTCCCCAAAGAGCAAAGAACTTACCCTACTGTCCACTCTTAGAAAAAAAGAGAACTTACCCTGCTATCCTCTCAAAATGGAAGAGAACTTACCATGCCCTCATAGAATGGCACAGAATCTACCCTATTGTCCCTTTTCAGAAAGGACAGCTTTCTCTACACTCTTGGAATAGCAGTGAAGAAACCCCACTGTGCCCTATTAGAATGTCTCGGCATTTACCACATCGTCCAGTCTGAAAATGGCAGAGAAGTTACCCTACTATCCCCTCTGTGAGGGACAGATAAATTACTTCACCATCCATCCCTTCGTGGAAGGGCCCAGACCGGACCGCACCACACCACAAGGGTAGAAAAGCTACGATACTGTCCCCTCTCTGAATGGTAGAGAACTTTCACTGTCCCTTCCATGAGTGGCAGATCATTTATTTTACTGTCAGCTCTCTGACTAGGAGATAAAACACCCTACCAAATTCATAAAAAAAGAGAAGAGGTTATAAATAAACCAGGTATCCGCTACACTCTATGTGCAGTCCAGTAACTGAATGAACCTAACAACACAAAAAAAGACGTGAACAAGATGTCCGCCAACTTAGTTATAAGAACAGGACCATGCGGTAAACCATTACACGGTGAGTGTGTGAGACAACACAATGTTTAGGATTCAGAATATAAATACATACAATTGCCAGTCAGTTCACGTACATTTCCTTTAACTGCAGTGTATGCTGGGAAGTGTACAATGTGGGGAGCACCTGATGGAAGGTTCCATTGTGTCATAACCTCGTCCTGTAAAATGTTCCCAGTCTTGGGGAGTCGACTTGAAGAGCAGATTTACAAAGTGTGTTGTGTAGAATGCATTAACCACTCGAGGGTACTAGATGGTCTACTGCTCTTCATGAGTCTGGACCAAGGGAAGTTCTCTGCCCTTTGGAGAGAGGGCCGGAGGTGACCTTTCTGCCCTTCGGAGAGGATGGATGGCAGTAGGCTATTTTATCTCTGAAAAAAAAGACCTCAACAAGATGTTCACCAAAGTGGTTCCAAGTGTTTTTTGGGGTCACTTGGGGTAGGGAGGGAGCGCAGGAGGATCATCTCTGTACTAAGAACAGGACCATGCGTTAAACCATTACCCGGTGAGCGTGTGAAACAATCCAATGATTAGGATTCAGAATATAAATACATACAATTGCCAATCAGTTCACGTAAAGAAGAGCTGAAACTCCGATATCCATCACCTCACCAGACAACGTTGTCTAGATCACCATTCATATATATACATGACGTCACGGTTCAGCCTGTTGTATACAAGAACATGTGGCACGGCCGCGACCACTACCAGTCATCTGTCCGGCGATTTCTAACCACCCTTTGGGCGATCAGCAACGGGACATTCTAGCATGGACCATACCAACAACTTGTCCATTAGTGGCTTTACTATCCAGTGATTCCTGGATGGAAATATGGGAGACAAACTCCAAGTGGACTAATAAGAAAACAATCTTAGTTGGGATATGGTGGTATATTTTGCAGCCATTGGGCATCGGCATGGATAGGTAGGAAAATCGCAACAAGATAGGAGCGGCAGGAGTTTGTGAATGTAGAAGGACTAGGTGAGCGTAGGCAGTAGGCCATGAGTTCATTGTAGAGAGGCTATCATGCCGAGATAAACAGCTGTGAGGCCGGGTTCACACTCGTGTGGTGCATCACGTGATTCACAGAGGAACCGCATCGCATTCCTGTCCCAATCACATGTGCATTGTGTGTGGTGCGATTGGAGCCATAGATTATGTACGCCTCAAATCACACCAAAAACACGCAGGACTCTCTTCTTGGTCCGCACTAGAATCAGATCGCACGGGTACTCACACCTACAGATCGCACGGGTACTCACACCTACAGATCGCACAGGTACTCACACCTACAGTTGTGTTCAAAATAATAGCCGTGTGTTGAAAAAAGTGACTAAAGCTGAAAATCCTTCTAATACTTTTATTTCCATCCACACAAATGCATTGGGAACACGACACATTCTATTCCAAATCACAACATGAAGAAAAATACATCAAATTTGTGTTGTTCCTCTAAAAAAATGGAAGAAAAGTGAATATTAGACGGTTCAAAAAAATGGCCGTGTTTGTATTCTTCTTCACAAACTCAAACATTCACTATATAACCTGAGAAATGTTTGAAGATTTTGCTTTCCTTTGAATGACTTCATGAATATTTGGTTGTAGTCGCACTGTTTCTGAGAACTGCTGTACATCTGTGTTGCATGGAGTCACCCAACTTCTGGCCCCTGTGATCAGGTATTCCAGCCCAGGATGATTGGACCACATTCCACAGTTCTTCTCGATTTCTTGGTTTTGCCTCAGAAACTGCATTTTTGATGTCACCCCACAAGTTTTCTATTGGATGAAGATCCGGGGATTGGGCTGGCCACTCCAATAACGTCCATCTTGTTGGTCTGGAACCAAGATGTTGCCCGTTTACTGGTGTGTTTGGGGTCGTTGTCTTGTTGGAACACCCATTTCAAGGGCATTTCCTCTTCAGCATAAGGCAGCATGACCTCTTCAAGTATTCTGATGGATTCAAACTGATCCATGATCCCTGGTATGCGATAAATAGGCCCAACACCGTAGTATGAGAAACATCCCCATATCATGATGCTTGCACCACCATGCTTCAGGGTCTTCACAGTGTACTGTGGCTTGAATTCAGTGTTTGGGGTCATCTGACAAACTGTCTCCGGCCACTAGACCCAAAAAGAACAATCTTACTTTCATCAGTCCACAAAATGTTGCGTCATTTCTCTTTAGGCCGGTCAATGTGCTCTTTGGCAGATTGTAACCTCTTCAGCACGTCTTTTTCCCAACAGTGGGACTTTGGGGGGACTTCTTGCAGATAGCTTGGCTTCACATAGGCGTCTTCTAATTGTAACAGTCCTCACAGGGAACGTCACACCTTCTTTCATCTTCCTGGAGCTGATTGTTGGCTGAGTCCTCACAGGGAACGTCACACCTTCTTTCATCTTCCTGGAGCTGATTGTTGGCTGAGTCCGCCCCATTTTGGCTATTCTTCTATCCATTCCAATGGTAGTTTTTCGCTTTCTTCCACATCTTTCAGGTTTTGGTTGCCATTTTAAAGCATTTGCCATCATTTTAGCTGAGCAGCCGATCATTTACTGCACTTCTTTATATGTTTTCCCCTCCAATCAACTTTTTAATCAAGGTACGCTGTTCTTCTGAACAATGTCTGGAACGACCCATTTTCCTCAGAATTTCAGAGAGAAATGCACTGTAACCAGCATGTCCAACATTTGCTGCCTTCCTTCCTTAAATAAGGGCAATAATTGCCACCTGTTTATCAAAGAATGAATGACGCCACTAATAGAATTCCACACGGCTATTATTTTGAACACGCCCCTTTCAATGAGTGATTCAATGACACAGAATCAGCAGCATGCATGTCATGACTGTTGGGTCTGTTGGATTTCTATGACTCTACTACACCTGCTAGGAAATTATTTGCCATGTAGAAATATCATTTCCACCAAAAACAGTGATTGATCCGGTTAGTGATGTCTGACTGCTAGTATTTTCAACACAACTGTATGTGATCCGATTCTGCACATCGCACCGTGTTTTGGGGACCGATTTTGGGGTGTTATCATACACATCCGCAGCGGTTCACATGAATGGGGGGCGATTCTGATGCGGTGCAGAATTCACACAGAAAACACAGAGAATTCTGCACCACATCAGTGTGAACCCGGGCTGAATGCTGACAGAGCTTTGCTGCTCACCACCACAATGTAAGTCGGCTCACCCTTCCTGCCGGTGACGTTCCATCCTTTGTGGGAGTTGTCTGTGAGAGTTCATCAGTAGCCTTCATCCAGGGAGTTCATCAGTAGCCTTCATCCAGGGAGTTCATCCAGGGAGTTCATCGGTAGCCTTCATCCAGGCAGTTCATCCAGGGAGTTCATCCAGGCAGTTCATCCAGGGACATTAAGGATGTATATTGAGCCCCTGGGCAGTAGGGAAATGAATAGATGGTACAAACAAATGGTCTGGGGTCAGATGTGTATGTATACACAATTACTCCATAGGCCTTACAGACCCAATCATCATTTAGCATTAATTAGTCTAAAGCCAGGTTTCTGGATGTGACAACTTTTGTGTGTCAATCAGGTTATCACCTTCTGGGAAAACCAGTGACAGCAGACAGACTGTCTGCCTTTTGTGGAAAGCTCTATAAGTAATATTCACATCAAAGAAGTATGTTTAATCTCTTATAAAAGCCAAAATATTAGTTGGAGATATGAACAAGCTTCCTTCTTGTAGGCCATTCTGTGCGCTACATTTACATATAAGAATCATGTTTGTGGCTTGGGGAGGAAGCCAGGGAAATGCATGGAATGATTAGATGACGCGGGGGTGCGACAGTAGATTGGTGTTTGGTATTGTTGCGATCGGGCTGACGCGCTGGTGTCAGAAATCCAATCCCCGACTTGGTGTTCAGGCCAGTCTCGGTCCAATTGAACTTGGGCAGGTCCATACACAGTACCTCTTGTGGGCAGGTCAGGGCCACCTCCCCCAGAGTCAATTGGCCGAAGACTAATGTCCCGCCCATGTCCAAATCGCAATAAATTGACCGCACAGACATTTGGACAGGGTGATCCGTACGGAGCTGGTTCGATTGACCAATGGATTGCTAAGTTTCTGGCTTGCTCCAGCCGCAGGGTAAAGTGTTATTCTGTCTTTTTATTCCCTTTTATTTTATGGTAATTAGTCATTTGTGTGTCTTCTTATATCTTTTGTATTTTCTGTAACTTTTTTATATTTTGTACATATTTTATGCACTGCCCACTTTGGGAAATTAAATCTTAAAATTAATTAGTGAACTTCTGTGTATTTAAGCACGTGCTCATATCTTCGGAGAGACGAGATCGGAGAGATTAGATTGGGTTATATTGTATTGTATTTTAGTGCCTTTAAAACGCTCGGTTAAGCTCATTGCCAATCTGTATGCAACTGCACTGTGAGTGGGCAGATTGCACGCAGAAAGGTAACAGATCTGCCAGACGGAGATCTGTGTGTGTGGGGTGTCTCAACAGACCATTCTGCGGATAAACTGTTGGGTGGTGGCAGGCTACCTTTGTGATGCGTCTGGTGTGGGGGTGTGTGGACAGTGGAAGGGTTATCAACACCGGGGTTCAAGTTAGGATAGCTGAAGGGACCTTTAGAAGGGTGTGTGATTACTAAGCTGGTCCTCAACTCTAATCAGGGCACCAGGTTGTATGTAAGATCGTATCTGCCAGTGTGTGGTCGACCAGCTGGATTGGAATGGAGTCTCCATCTGGTGGTGGCCAGAGGTAGTGCGGGCTGTGAAAAGGTATCACGGCTGATCTTATATACGGTTTGAGATATTTAAGTGTAAATTCCTTTATTATCCCCTCTTTACCACCCTGTCGCGGCCGCACGCACGCGTCTTGGTTAGCTAGTCGCTGTGGGCGTGGCGTGTGGTGGACACGTGACAGGGTGAACTTTAATGGATCCTTGACACCACCAATCTGCATTCTATCCAGCAACGTGTGCTGTGGGACGAGATATACCACTATATCCCAACTAGGATTGTTTTCTTATTAGTCCACTTGGAGTTTGTCTCCCATATTTCCATCCAGGAATCAATGGATAGTAAAGCCACTAATGGACAAATTGTTGGTAAGGTCCATGCTAGAATGTCCCATTGCTGATCGCCCAAAGGGTGGTTATAAATCGCCGGACGGATGACTGGTAGTGGTCGCGGCCGTGCCACATGTTTTTGTATAAAACAGGCTGAACCATGACGTCATGTATGTATATGAATGGTGATCTAGACAACGTTGTCTGGTGAGGTGATGGATATCGGGGTTTCAGCTCTTCTTGTCAATTGTATGTATTTATATTCTGAATCCTAATCATTGGATTGTTTCACACGCTCACCAGGTAATGGTTTACCGCATGGTCCTGTTCTTAGTACTGAGATGATCCTCCTGCGCTCCCTCCCTACCCCAAGTGACCCCAAAAAAACCAAACGTAACCACTTTGAAGAACATCTTGTTGACGTCTTTTTTTTCAGAGATAAAATAGCCTACCGCCATCCATCCTCTCCGAAGGGCAGAGAACTTCCCTTGGTCCAGACTCATGAAGAGCAGTAGACCATCTAGTACCCTCGAGTGGTTAATGCATTCTACACGACACACTTTGTAAATCTGCTCTTCCAGTTGACCCCCCAAGACTGGGAACATTTTACAGGACGAGGTTATGACACAATGGAACCTTCCATCAGGTGCTCCCCACATTGTACACTTCCCAGCATACACTGCATTTAAAGGAAATGTATGTGAACTGGCTGGCAATTGTATGTATTTATATTCTGAATCCTAATCATTGGATTGTTTCACACGCTCACCGTGTAATGGTTTAACGCATGGTCCTGTTCTTGGTACTGAGATGATCCTCCTGTGCTCCCTCTCTACCCCAAGTGACCCCAAAAAACAAAGTGGCCGCAGACACCCAACTATATTCCAAAATAGTGAAAAAACAATTCTAAGTGTGACAGGGGCTGCAACACTTAATGATCAGTGGAAAAATAAATGACATAAAACCAAATGTAAGCATGTCTCTCATCCCAGAACATATAAAACATAAAAATGGTGCAAACATTGCCAAGTGACAGCGAAGGCCGCAGAAAACCGGCTAGATAGTGCCGGTGACACAAGTGAATGACTCAATATTGCTGATGTATACAAACGTGACTCTGTCCCAAATGATCAATCCAAAATAACTGATCAGTGACTCAATCCAAAAAAATCAAAAAGTGACCCAGTCCCAAATATATATATATATGTATGTATGTATGACAGTCCCATGTCACCACTTTGGCAGACATCTTGTTCACATCTTTTGTTTCAGAGATAAAATAACTCACTACCATCCATCCTCTCCGAAGGGCAGAAAGGTCACCTCCGGCCCTCTCTCCGAAGGGCGGAGAACTTCCCCTTGGTCCAGACTCATGAAGAGCAGTAGACCATCTAGTACCCTCGAGTGGTTAATGCATTCTACACAACACACTTTGTAAATCTGGTCTTCCAGTTGACCCCCCAAGACTGGGAACATTTTACGGGATGAGGTTATGACACAATGGAACCTTCCATCAGGTGCTCCCCACATTGTACACTTCCCAGCACACTATACAATCCAAAGAAATGTATACATGTCAGGCCAAGCTTTCAGAGGTCTTCTACTTACCTGAACCTGAAGATGAGGAATGTTTGGACCACGGCAAGAACAATCAAGCAGACAAGGGCGCCAGCATCTAAAGTGTAGAGGGTTATGGAGATGCAGATAACAGAGGGAATAAAATGCACTCCTGGGATGGAGAGGGTTGAGCAGCAATGTGAGTGGAACCATCTGTGGAGAGATGTGATGTTGCAGAGATCGTCAGGAATGTGGCTGGAGTAATGCAGAGTTGCCCCAGGAAGCCGCAGGCGCGTGGTCATTGCTGTCCAACTTGGAACACAAGCAGGAGGTGGTGAGATGTAGGTGTTGTAGGCCGGGATGTCTCCTCTGGTGGTGCCAACAGTGACCACATGCCGGCAGCTTCCTGGTGCAGCTCTGCATCATTCCTGAGGATCTCTGCAGCATCACCTCTCTCCCCAGAGGTCTCCACCTGCATTGGATCACATTGCTGCTCAACCCTCTCCATCCAGTGAGTGCAATTTATTCCCTCTCTTATCTGCATTCCTATTACCCGCTACACTTGGAAGCTGGCGCCCTCGTCTGTTCTTACATGTGCACCAGGTTGCTCAAGACCTTCCCTAAGGAGCTGCACACATCTACAACGCTCTGAAAGAGACCTCAACCCCAATGTTCCATCCTAACCCTGCACTCCTCTGTATTTCAACATGGTGCCATAGCATTTCCCTCGATTCTGGGCCAGGAGAAGGGGCGGACTACTGAAAGCCAAGCCAGAAAAGTGAGCCAAGAACAAAGTATCCCAGACAGAACTCAACATGGAGACTAAGCCCGGCTAATCATTGGCCACAGAGCTGAGGAATGAGGACTTCTCACTATGAAGCCGGGAAGTAGAATGGAGACAAGAACACAATGGGATGAGTGGAGAGACCACAGACAGTTCAGTCTTCACACTTCATTGCTCTTAAAGGAAGAGGATCCATCTCATCTCTGCCTGTCAATGGGCAAGTCATGCATGTCCACCATAGGCTGGAGCGCTGTACAAATATTAGGGGGTAATGAGATGAAGGACAATACAAGAGCTTTCAGAGGGAAGAACTATTTACCACCATAGAGTCATCTTGTACAGACGGGTCCAACCGAACCTCCATGTACAACAAAACAACGAGCCAGATCCAAGCAGCCTTGTACAAGAAGATGCCACTCCTTTGCGGGGTCATTAAATGGGAGCGCTGTCACTTTAACAAGGTGCTGGGAAGTTGGATGGAGGGCACAGAGGTGGTACAGATCGCCCATACACAGGGCAGATTTCTATGTAATCTGGAGATAAAGACCAAGCTGTCCAAATCTACATGACTACAGGAAGTAGAGAAGACCCAATCTCCCCCAACTCAATACAGACACACAATGGCTGACCTCTTCCTGAAAATTCTCATTGCCTGGCTCTAATACAGAGTCACTGAGACAAAGCAAGCTGTCCACAGAAGTCATGACTTGGTTCCAGGACAATAACTCCATGCTGAAGCCAGGGGACCACCATAACAGGCCACAGAAGTGTCACCGGGACTTGGAGAGCCGTGGTAGTCCCAAACTTCCCTCATAGAGACCCAATCTTCAATCATTTGTCTGAAATAGAAAATCAAACATCAGTGAGGACTTCCAGAAATTCCCTGACTCCTGCCACCGAGCGCCTGCACCGTGCCGGGGGGGGGGGGGACTGGACGCAACTCAGCACCAGCAGCTCTTAAACCCCCCCACTCCAAACGCACCCCCACCCCGAACGCACCCCCACCCTCCAAACGCACCCCCACCCCGAACACACCCCCACCCTCCAAACGCACCCCCCCCGAACACTCATACAACAACATGTCTAGACAGGAGCCTCTATAACAAGAGATGGGGGGATACACAGGGGCCCTCAAAGTAGGAGAAGAGAGGGGAGGATATACCAGGGCCCCCATAGTAATAAGGGGGGAGGGATAGAGGCCCCCATAGTAGAAGAGAGGGGGAGATAGAAAAGGGCCCCCATAGTAGGAGAGGAGGGGGAAAGACAGGGGCCCCCATAGTAGAAGAGGGGGGTAGACGGGCCCCCATAGTAGGAGAGGGGAGGATATACCAGCGCACCCATAGTAGGAAAAGGGGGGAGGGATAGAGGCCCCCATAGTAGGAAAGGAGGGAGATAGACAGGGGCCCCCATAGTAGAAGGGGGGGGGGGAGGAGAGTAGACTGGAGTCCCTATAGGAGAAAGGGGGGGAACAAGCAGGGGCCCTCATAGTAGAAGGAGGGGAGTAGACAGGAGTCCCCATAGTAGGAGAAAAAGGGGGAACAGGCAGGGGCCCCCATAGTAGAAGGGGGGGGGAGTAGGCAGGAGTACCCATAGTAGGAGAGAGGGGGGAGACAGGCAGGGGCCCCCATAATAGAAGGGGGGGAGTAGACAGGGGCCCTCATAGTAGAAGGGGGGGGGGGGAGACAGGAGTCTCCATAGTAGGAGAGAGGGGGGAGACAGGCAGGGGCCCCCATAGTAGAAGGGGGGGAGTAGACAGGGGCCCTCATAGTAGAAGGGGGGGAGTAGGCAGGAGTCCCTAATAGTAGGAGAGAGGGGGGAGACAGGCAGGGGCCCCCATAGTAGAAGGGGGGGGTAGACAGGAGTCTCCATAGTAGGAGAGAGGGGGGAGACAGGCAGGGGCCCCCATAGTAGAAGGGGGGAGTAGACAGGAGTCCCCATAGTAGGAGAGAGGGGGGAGACAGGCAGGGGCCCCCATAGTAGAAGGGGGGGAGTAGACAGGGGCCCTCATAGTAGAAGGGGGGGGGAGTAGGCAGGAGTCCCCATAGTAGGAGAGAGGGGGGAGTAGACAGGTGCCCCCATAGTAGAAGGGAGGGGGGAGTAGACAGGAATCCCCATAGTAGGAGAGAGGGGGGAGTAGACAGGTGCCCCCATAGTAGAAGGGGGGGAGTAGACAGAAGTCCCCATAGTAGGAGAGAGAGGGGGACAGGCAGGGGCCCCCATAGTAGAAGGGGGGGAGTAGACAGGTGCCCCCATAGTAGAAGGGGGGGGAGTAGACAGGAGTCTCCATAGTAGGAGAGAGGGGGGAGACAGGCAGGGGCCCCCATAGTAGAAGGGGGGGGGGAGTAGACAGGAGTCTCCATAGGAGGAGAGAGGGGGGAGACAGGCAGGGGCCCCCATAGTAGAAGGGGGGAGTAGACAGGTGCCCCCATAGTAGAAGGGGGGGAGTAGACAGGAGTCCCCATAGTAGGAGAGAGGGGGGAGACAGGCAGGGGCCCCCATAGTAGAAGGGGGGGGAGTAGACAGGGGTCCCCATAGTAGAAGGAGGGGAGTAGACAGGGGCCCCCATAGTAGAAGGGGGAAGTAGACAGGGGCCCTCATAATAGGAGAGAGGGGGGAGACAGGCAGGGGCCCCAATAGTAGAAGGGGGGGAGTAGACAGGGGCCCCCATAGTAGAAGGGGGGGGAGTAGAAAGGGGCCCCCATAGTAGGAGAGAGGGGGGAGACAGGCAGGGGCCCCCATAGTAGAAGGGGGGAGTAGACAGGGGCCCCCATAGTAGGAGAGAGGGGGGAAACAGGCAGGGGCCCCCATAGTAGAAGGGGGGAGTAGACAGGGGCCCCCATAGTAGAAGGGGGGGAGTAGACAGGGGCCCCCATAGTAGAAGGGGGGAGTAGACAGGGGCCCCCATAGACATTTGTAGCACAGAAACATCACCAGCTACCTGGACAGATCACACCGACCTCCATCACCTGACCCATCCATACACTACCTGCAGTCACCTGTACACACCTACAGGGAGGAGCTACACATCACCACTCCCACCTCTCTGATTGGCTTCTCCCAAACTGAAATGGGAGGGAGCGATGTTCTGCCTGTCAGGAGGGGGATGGGAGGGAGCGATATTCTGCCTGTCAGAAGGGGGATGGGAGGGAGCGATATTCTGCAGATCTCTAGAGGGGTCAGTGGTGGAATAATCTGCAGAATATACCAATATGGATCTGTTAGGAGGGGGATGGGAGGAGCGATGTTCTGCAGATCTGTATAGAGGTCAGTGATGGGATAATCTGCAGAATATATCAATATGGAACTGTCAGGAGGGGAGGGAGCGATGTTCTGCAGATCTCTAAGGGGTCAGTGATGGGATAATCTGTAGAATATATCAATATGGGTCTGTCAGGAGGGGGAGGGGAGGAAGCGATGTTCTGCAAAATATATCAATATGGATCTGTCGGGAGGGGATGGAGCGATGTTCTGCAGAATATATCAATATGGATCTGTCAGGAGGGGGATGGATGGAGCGATGTTCTGCAGAATATATCAATATGGATCTGTCAGGAGGGGGATGGAGGGAGCGATGTTCTGCAGAATATATCAATATGGATCTGTCAGGAGGGGGAGGGGACGGAGCGATGCTCCTGATCCTGATGATGTGAGGCTGACACCAGACTGACCCCATCACTAGGTGAGGCTGACACCAGACTGACCCCATCACTAGGCGAGACTGACACCAGACTGACACCATCACGAGGCGAGACTGACACCAGACTGACACCATCATGATGTGAGGCTGACACCAGACTGACACCATCACGAGGCGAGGCTGACACCAGACTGACACCATCACGAGGCGAGGCTGACACCAGACTGACACCAGACTGACACCATCATGATGTGAGGCTGACACCAGATTGACCCCATCACTAGGCGAGACTGACACTAGACTGACCCCATCACGAGGCGAGGCTGACACCAGACTGACCCCATCACGAGGCGAGGCTGACACCAGACTGACACCATCACGAGGCGAGACTGACACCAGACTGACACCATCACGAGGCGAGAATGACACCAGACTGACCCCATCACGAGGCGAGGCTGACACCAGACTGACCCCATCACGAGGCGAGGCTGACACCTGGCTGACACCATCATGATGTGAGGCTGACACCAGACTGACCCCATCAAGAGGCCAGGCTGACACCAGACTGACACCATCATGATGTGAGGCTGACACCAGACTGACCCCATCACTAGGCGAGGCTGACAACAGACTGATCCCATCATGAGGCGAGGCTGACACCAGACTGACACCATCATGATGTGAGGCTGACACCAGTCTGACCTCATCACGAGGCGAGACTGACACCTGACTGACACCATCATGATGTGAGGCTGACACCAGACTGACCCCATCACGAGGCGAGACTGACACCAGACTGACCCCATCACGAGGCGAGGCTGACACCAGACTGACCCCATCACGAGGCGAGGCTGACACCAGACTGACACCATCATGATGTGAGGCTGACACCAGATTGACCCCATCACTAGGCGAGACTGACACTAGACTGACCCCATCACGAGGCGAGGCTGACACCAGACTGACCCCATCACGAGGCGAGGCTGACACCAGACTGACACCATCACGAGGCGAGACTGACACCAGACTGACACCATCACGAGGCGAGAATGACACCAGACTGACCCCATCACGAGGCGAGGCTGACACCAGACTGACCCCATCACGAGGCGAGGCTGACACCTGGCTGACACCATCATGATGTGAGGCTGACACCAGACTGACCCCATCAAGAGGCCAGGCTGACACCAGACTGACACCATCATGATGTGAGGCTGACACCAGACTGACCCCATCACTAGGCGAGGCTGACAACAGACTGATCCCATCATGAGGCGAGGCTGACACCAGACTGACACCATCATGATGTGAGGCTGACACCAGTCTGACCTCATCACGAGGCGAGACTGACACCTGACTGACACCATCATGATGTGAGGCTGACACCAGACTGACCCCATCACGAGGCGAGACTGACACCAGACTGACCCCATCACGAGGCGAGGCTGACACCAGACTGACCCCATCACGAGGCGAGGCTGACACCAGACTGACACCATCATGATGTGAGGCTGACACCAGATTGACCCCATCACTAGGCGAGACTGACACTAGACTGACCCCATCACGAGGCGAGGCTGACACCAGACTGACCCCATCACGAGGCGAGGCTGACACCAGACTGACACCATCACGAGGCGAGACTGACACCAGACTGACACCATCACGAGGCGAGAATGACACCAGACTGACCCCATCACGAGGCGAGGCTGACACCAGACTGACCCCATCACGAGGCGAGGCTGACACCTGGCTGACACCATCATGATGTGAGGCTGACACCAGACTGACCCCATCAAGAGGCCAGGCTGACACCAGACTGACACCATCATGATGTGAGTCTGACACCAGACTGACCCCATCACTAGGCGAGGCTGACAACAGACTGATCCCATCATGAGGCGAGGCTGACACCAGACTGACACCATCATGATGTGAGGCTGAAACCAGTCTGACCTCATCACGAGGCGAGACTGACACCTGACTGACACCATCATGATGTGAGGCTGACACCAGACTGACCCCATCACGAGGCGAGACTGACACCAGACTGACCCCATCACGAGGCGAGGCTGACACCAGACTGACCCCATCACGAGGCGAGGCTGACACCAGACTGACACCATCATGATGTGAGGCTGACACCAGACTGACCCCATCACAAGGCGAGACTGACACCAGACTGACCCCATCACGAGGTGAGGCTGACACCAGACTGACCCCATCACGAGGCGAGACTGACACCAGACTGACCCCATCACGAGGCGAGGCTGACACCAGACTGACCCCATCACGAGGCGAGGATGACACCAGACTGACCCCATCACGAGTCGAGGCTGAAACCAGACTGACCCTATCACTAGGCGAGGCTGACACCAGACTGAAACCATCACGAGGCGAGACTGACACCAGACTGACCCCATCATGATGTGAGGCTGACACCAGACTGACCCCATCACGAGGAGAGGCTGACACCAGACTGACCCCATCATGATGTGAGGCTGACACCAGACTGACCCCATCACGAGGCGAGGCTGAAACCAGACTGACCCTATCACTAGGCGAGGCTGACACCAGACTGACACCATCACGAGGCAAGGCTGACACCAGACTGACCCCATCACGGGGCGAGGCTGACACCAGACTGACCCCATCATGAGGCGAGGCTGACACCAGACTGACACCATCACGAGGCGAGACTGACACCAGACTGAACCCATCATGATGTGAGGCTGACACCAGACTGACCCCATCACTAGGCGAGGCTGACACCAGACTGACACCATCATGATGTGAGGCTGACACCAGACTGACCTCATCACGAGGCGAGACTGACTCCAGACTGACACCATTATGATGTGAGGCTTACACCAGACTGACCCCATCACTAGGCGAGGCTGACACCAGACTGACCCCATCACGAGGCGAGGCTGACACCAGACTGACCCCATCATGATGTGAGGCTGACACCAGACTGACACCATCACGAGGCGAGGCTGAAACCAGACTGACCCTATCACTAGGCGAGGCTGACACCAGACTGACACCATCACGAGGCAAGGCTGACACCAGACTGACCCCATCACGAGGCGAGGCTGACACCAGACTGACCTCATCACGAGGCGAGACTGACACCGGACTGACCCCATCACGAGGCGAGGCTTACACCAGACTGACACCATCACGAGGCGAGGCTGACACCAGACTGACACCATCACGATGTGAGGCTGACACCAGACTGACCCCATCACGAGGCGAGGCTGACACCAGACTGACCCCATTAAGAGGCGAGGATGACACCAGACTGACCCCATCACGAGGTGAGGCTGACACCAGACTGACCCCATCACGGGGCGAGGCTGACACCAGACTGACCCCATCACGAGGCGAGGCTGACACCAGACTGACCCCATCACGAGGCGAGGCTGACACCAGACTGAACCCATCACGAGGCGAGTCTGACACCAGACTGACCACATCACGAGGCGAGGCTGACACCAGACTGACACCAGCACGAGGCGAGACTGACACCAGACTGACACCATCACGAGGCGAGGCTGACACCAGACTGCCACCATCACGAGGCGAGGCTGACACCAGACTGACCCCATCCCGTAGAGAGGCTGACACCAGACTGACACCATCACGAGGCGAGGCTGACACCAGACTGACACCATCATGATGTGAGGCTGACACCAGACTGACCCCATCACGAGGTGAGGCTGACACCAGACTGACCCCATCACGGGGCGAGGCTGACACCAGACTGACCCCATCACGAGGCGAGGCTGACACCAGACTGACCCCATCACGAGGCGAGGCTGACACCAGACTGAACCCATCACGAGGCGAGTCTGACACCAGACTGACCACATCACGAGGCGAGGCTGACACCAGACTGACACCATCACGAGGCGAGACTGACACCAGACTGACACCATCACGAGGCGAGGCTGACACCAGACTGCCACCATCACGAGGCGAGGCTGACACCAGACTGACCCCATCCCGAGGAGAGGCTGACACCAGACTGACACCATCACGAGGCGAGGCTGACACCAGACTGACACCATCATGATGTGAGGCTGACACCAGACTGACCTCATCACGAGGCGAGGCTGACACCAGACTGACACCATCACGAGGCGAGGCTGACCCCAGACTGACACCATCATGATGTGAGGCTGACACCAGACTGACCCCATCACAAGGCGAGACTGACACCAGACTGACCCTATCATGAGGCGAGGCTGACACCAGACTGACCCCATCACGAGGCGAGACTGACACCAGACTGACCCCATCACGAGGCGAGGCTGACACTAGACTGACCCCATCACGAGGCGAGGCTGACACCAGACTGACACTATCACGAGGCGAGACTGACACCGGACTGACCCAATCACGAGGCGAGGCTGACACCAGACTGACCCCATCACGAGGCGAGGCTGACACCAGACTGACCCCATTACGAGGCGAGGCTGACACCAGACTAACCCCATCACGAGGCATGGCTGACACCACACTGACCCCATCACGAGGCGAGGCTGACACCTGACTGACACCATCATGATGTGAGGCTGACACCAGACTGACCCCATCACGAGGCGAGGCTGACACCAGACTGACACTATCACGAGGCGAGGCTGACACCAGACTGACACCATCACGAGGCGAGGCTGACACCAGACTGACCCCATCACGAGGCGAGGCTGACACCAGACTGACCCCATCACGAGGCGAGGCTGATACCAAATTGACCCCATCACGAGGCGAGGCTGACATCAGACTGACACCATCACGAGGCGAGGCTGACACCAGACTGCCACCATCACGAGGCGAGGCTGACACCAGACTGACCCCATCCCGAGGAGAGGCTGACACCAGACTGACACCATCACGAGGCGAGGCTGACACCAGACTGACACCATCATGATGTGAGGCTGACACCAGACTGACCTCATCACGAGGCGAGGCTGACACCAGACTGACACCATCACGAGGCGAGGCTGACCCCAGACTGACACCATCATGATGTGAGGCTGACACCAGACTGACCCCATCACAAGGCGAGACTGACACCAGACTGACCCTATCATGAGGCGAGGCTGACACCAGACTGACCCCATCACGAGGCGAGACTGACACTAGACTGACCCCATCACGAGGCGAGGCTGACACCAGACTGACACTATCACGAGGCGAGACTGACACCGGACTGACCCAATCACGAGGCGAGGCTGACACCAGACTGACCCCATCACGAGGCGAGGCTGACACCAGACTGACCCCATTACGAGGCGAGGCTGACACCAGACTAACCCCATCACGAGGCATGGCTGACACCACACTGACCCCATCACGAGGCGAGGCTGACACCTGACTGACACCATCATGATGTGAGGCTGACACCAGACTGACCCCATCACGAGGCGAGGCTGACACCAGACTGACACTATCACGAGGCGAGGCTGACACCAGACTGACACCATCACGAGGCGAGGCTGACACCAGACTGACCCCATCACGAGGCGAGGCTGACACCAGACTGACCCCATCACGAGGCGAGGCTGATACCAAATTGACCCCATCACGAGGCGAGGCTGACATCAGACTGACACCATCACGAGGCGAGGCTGACACCAGACTGCCACCATCACGAGGCGAGGCTGACACCAGACTGACCCCATCCCGAGGAGAGGCTGACACCAGACTGACACCATCACGAGGCGAGGCTGACACCAGACTGACACCATCATGATGTGAGGCTGACACCAGACTGACCTCATCACGAGGCGAGGCTGACACCAGACTGACACCATCACGAGGCGAGGCTGACCCCAGACTGACACCATCATGATGTGAGGCTGACACCAGAATGACCCCATCACAAGGCGAGACTGACACCAGACTGACCCTATCATGAGGCGAGGCTGACACCAGACTGACCCCATCACGAGGCGAGACTGACACTAGACTGACCCCATCACGAGGCGAGGCTGACACCAGACTGACACTATCACGAGGCGAGACTGACACCGGACTGACCCAATCACGAGGCGAGGCTGACACCAGACTGACCCCATCACGAGGCGAGGCTGACACCAGACTGACCCCATTACGAGGCGAGGCTGACACCAGACTAACCCCATCACGAGGCATGGCTGACACCACACTGACCCCATCACGAGGCGAGGCTGACACCTGACTGACACCATCATGATGTGAGGCTGACACCAGACTGACCCCATCACGAGGCGAGGCTGACACCAGACTGACACTATCACGAGGCGAGGCTGACACCAGACTGACACCATCACGAGGCGAGGCTGACACCAGACTGACCCCATCACGAGGCGAGGCTGACACCAGACTGACCCCATCACGAGGCGAGGCTGATACCAAATTGACCCCATCACGAGGCGAGGCTGACATCAGACTGACACCATCACGAGGCGAGGCTGACACCAGACTGCCACCATCACGAGGCGAGGCTGACACCAGACTGACCCCATCCCGAGGAGAGGCTGACACCAGACTGACACCATCACGAGGCGAGGCTGACACCAGACTGACACCATCATGATGTGAGGCTGACACCAGACTGACCTCATCACGAGGCGAGGCTGACACCAGACTGACCCCATCACGAGGCGAGGCTGACACCAGACTGACACCATCATGATGTGAGGCTGACACCAGACTGACCCCATCAAGAGTCGAGACTGACACCAGACTGACCCCATCACGAGGCGAGGCTGACACCAGACTGACACCATCATGATGTGAGGCTGACACCAGACTGACCCCATCACGAGGCGAGGCTGACACCAGACTGACCCCATCACGAGGCGAGGCTGACACCAGACTGACCTCATCACGAGGCGAGACTGACACCGGACTGACCCCATCACGAGGCGAGGCTTACACAAGACTGACACCATCACGAGGCGAGGCTGACACCAGACTGACCCCATCACGAGGCGAGGCTGACACCAGACTGACCCCATCACGAGGCGAGGCTGACACCAGACTGACCCCATTAAGAGGCGAGGATGACACCAGACTGACCCCATCACGAGGTGAGGCTGACACCAGACTGACCCCATCACGGGGCGAGGCTGACACCAGACTGACCCCATCACGAGGCGAGGCTGACACCAGACTGACACCATCACGAGGCGAGGCTGACACCAGACTGAACCCATCACGAGGCGAGTCTGACACCAGACTGACCACATCACGAGGCGAGGCTGACACCAGACTGACACCATCACGAGGCGAGACTGACACCAGACTGACACCATCACGAGGCGAGGCAGACACCAGACTGCCACCATCACGAGGCGAGGCTGACACCAGACTGACCCCATCCCGAGGAGAGGCTGACACCAGACTGACACCATCACGAGGCGAGGCTGACACCAGACTGACACCATCATGATGTGAGGCTGACACCAGACTGAACACATCAAGAGTCGAGACTGACACCAGACTGACCCCATCACGAGGCGAGGCTGACACCAGACTGACACCATCATGATGTGAGGCTGACACCAGACTGACCCCATCACGAGGCGAGGCTGACACCAGACTGACCCCATCACGAGGCGAGGCTGACACCAGACTGACCTCATCACGAGGCGAGACTGACACCGGACTGACCCCATCACGAGGCGAGGCTTACACCAGACTGACACCATCACGAGGCGAGGCTGACACCAGACTGACCCCATCACGAGGCGAGGCTGACACCAGACTGACCCCATCACGAGGCGAGGCTGACACCAGACTGACCCCATTAAGAGGCGAGGCTGACACCAGACTGACCCCATCACGAGGCGAGGCTGACACCAGACTGACCCCATCACGAGGCGAGGCTGACACCAGACTGAACCCATCACGAGGCGAGTCTGACACCAGACTGACCACATCACGAGGCGAGGCTGACACCAGACTGACACCATCACGAGGCGAGACTGACACCAGACTGACACCATCACGAGGCGAGGCTGACACCAGACTGCCACCATCACGAGGCGAGGCTGACACCAGACTGACCCCATCCCGAGGAGAGGCTGACACCAGACTGACACCATCACGAGGCGAGGCTGACACCAGACTGACACCATCATGATGTGAGGCTGACACCAGACTGACCCCATCACGAGGTGAGGCTGACACCAGACTGACCCCATAACGGGGCGAGGCTGACACCAGACTGACCCCATCACGAGGCGATGCTGACACCAGACTGACCCCATCACGAGGCGAGGCTGACACCAGACTGAACCCATCACGAGGCGAGTCTGACACCAGACTGACCACATCACGAGGTGAGGCTGACACCAGACTGACACCATCACGAGGCGAGACTGACACCAGACTGACACCATCACGAGGCGAGGCTGACACCAGACTGCCACCATCACGAGGCGAGGCTGACACCAGACTGACCCCATCCCGAGGAGAGGCTGACACCAGACTGACACCATCACGAGGCGAGGCTGACACCAGACTGACACCATCATGATGTGAGGCTGACACCAGACTGACCTCATCACGAGGTGAGGCTGACACCAGACTGACACCATCACGAGGCGAGGCTGACCCCAGACTGACACCATCATGATGTGAGGCTGACACCAGACTGACCCCATCACAAGGCGAGACTGACACCAGACTGACCCTATCATGAGGCGAGGCTGACACCAGACTGACCCCATCA
Organism: Staurois parvus; assembly: GCF_062004578.1. NCBI lineage: Eukaryota > Metazoa > Chordata > Amphibia > Anura > Ranidae > Staurois > Staurois parvus. Next base: position 690,386 of record NW_028318901.1, on the reverse strand, counting down.
CGAGGCGAGACTGACACCAGACTGACCCCATCACGAGGCGAGGCTGACACCAGACTGACCCCATCACGAGGCGAGGCTGACACCAGACTGACACCATCATGAGGCGAGACTGACACCGGACTGACCCAATCACGAGGCGAGGCTGACACCAGACTGACCCCATCACGAGGCGAGGCTGACACCAGACTGACCCCATTACGAGGCGAGGCTGACACCAGACTAACCCCATCACGAGGCATGGCTGACACCACACTGACCCCATCACGAGGCGAGGCTGACACCTGACTGACACCATCATGATGTGAGGCTGACACCAGACTGACCCCATCACGAGGCGAGGCTGACACCAGACTGACACTATCACGAGGCGAGGCTGACACCAGACTGACACCATCACGAGGCGAGGCTGACACCAGACTGACCCCATCACGAGGCGAGGCTGACACCAGACTGACCCCATCACGAGGCGAGGCTGACACCAGACTGACCCCATCATGAGGCGAGGCTGACACCAGACTGACACCATCACGGGGCGAGGCTGACTCCAGACTGACAGCATCACGAGGCGAGGCTGACTCCAGACTGACACCATCACGGGCCGAGGCTGACACCAGACTGACCCCATCACGAGGCAAGGCTGACACCAGACTGACCCAATCACTAGGCGAGACTGACACCAGACTGACCCCATCACGAGGCGAGGCTGACACCAAACTGACCCCATCACGAGGCGAGGCTGACACCAGACTGACCCCATCACGAGGCGAGGCTGACACCAGACTGACACCATCATGATGTGAGGCTGACACCAGACTGACCCCATGAAGAGGCGAGGCTGACACCAAACTGACCCCATCATGAGGCGAGGCTGACACCAGACTGACCCTATCACTAGGCGAGGCTGACACCAAACTGACACCATCACGAGGCGAGGCTGACACCAGACTGACACCATCATGATGATGGGCTGACACCAGACTGACACCATCACGAGGCGAGGCTGAAACCCGACTGACCCCATCACGAGGCGAGGCTGACACCAGACTGACACCATCTCGATGTGAGGCTGACACCAGACTGACCCCATCACGAGGCGAGGCTGACACCAGACTGACACCATCACGAGGCGAGGCTGACACCAGACTGACCCCATCACGAGGCGAGGCTGACACCAGACTGACACCATCATGATGTGAGGCTGACACCAGACTGACCCCATCACGAGGCGAGGCTGAAACAAAGACTGACCCCATCACGAGGCGAGGCTGACACCAGAATGACCCCATCACGAGGCGAGGCTGACACCAGACTGACCCCATCACGAGGCGAGGCTGACACCAGACTGACCCCATCATGAGGCGAGGCTGACACCAGACTGACCCCATCACGAGGCGAGGCTGATACCAAATTGACCCCATCACGAGGCGAGGCTGACATCAGACTGACACCATCACGAGGCGAGGCTGACACCAGACTGACACCATCATGATGTGAGACTGACACCAGACTGACCTCATCACGAGGCGAGGCTGACACAAGACTGACACCATCACGAGGCGAGGCTGACACCAGACTGACACCATCATGATGTGAGGCTGACACCAGACTGACCCAATCACGAGGCGAGGCTGACACCAGACTGACCCCATCACGAGGCGAGGCTGACACCAGACTGACACCATCATGATGTGAGGCTGACACCAGACTGACCCCATCAAGAGTCGAGACTGACACCAGACTGACCCCATTACGAGGCGAGGCTGGCACCAGACTGACACCATCATGATGTGAGGCTGACACCAGACTGACCCCATCACGAGGCGAGGCTGACACCAGACTGACCCTATCACAAGGCGAGTCTGACACCAGACTGACACCATTACGAGGCGAGGCTGAAACCCGACTGACCCCATCACGAGGCGAGGCTGACACCAGACTGACACCATCACGATGTGAGGCTGACACCAGACTGACCCCATCACGAGGCGAGGCTGACACCAGACTGACACCATCACGAGGCGAGGCTGACACCAGACTGACCCCATCACGAGGCGAGGCTGACACCAGACTGACACCATCATGATGTGAGGCTGACACCAGACTGACCCCATCACGAGGCGAGGCTGAAACACAGACTGACCCCATCACGAGGCGAGGCTGACACCAGAATGACCCCATCACGAGGTGAGGCTGAAACCAGACTGACCCCATCACGAGGCGAGGCTGACACCAGACTGACCCCATCACGAGGCGAGGCTGACACCAGACTGACCCCATCACGAGGCGAGGCTGATACCAAATTGACCCCATCACGAGGCGAGGCTGACATCAGACTGACCCCATCACGAGGCGAGGCTGACACCAGACTGACACCATCATGATGTGAGACTGACACCAGACTGACCCCATCACGAGGCGAGGCTGACACCAGACTGACCCCATCACGAGGCGAGGCTGACACCAGACTGACACCATCACGAGGCGAGGCTGACACCAGACTGACCCCATCACGAGGCGAGGCTGACACCAGACTGACACCATCATGATGTGAGGCTGACACCAGACTGACCTCATCACGAGGCGAGGCTGACACCAGACTGACACCATCACGAGGCGAGGCTGACCCCAGACTGACACCATCATGATGTGAGGCTGACACCAGACTGACCCCATCACAAGGCGAGACTGACACCAGACTGACCCCATCATGAGGCGAGGCTGACACCAGACTGACCCCATCACGAGGCGAGACTGACACCAGACTGACCCCATCACGAGGCGAGGCTGACACCAGACTGAACCCATCACGAGGCGAGGCTGACACCAGACTGACCTCATCACGAGGCGAGGCTGATACAAGACTGACACCATCACGAGTCGAGGCTGACACCAGACTGACACCATCATGATGTGAGGCTGACACCAGACTGACTTCATCACGAGGCGAGGCTGATACAAGACTGACACCATCACAAGTCGAGGCTGACACCAGACTGACACCATCATGATGTGAGGCTGACACCAGACTGACCCCATCACGAGGCGAGGCTGACACCAGACTGACCCCATCACGAGGCGAGGCTGACACCAGACTGACCCCATCACGAGGCGAGGCTGACACCAGACTAACCCCATCACGAGGCGTGGCTGACACCACACTGACCCCATCACGAGGCGAGGCTGACACCTGACTGACACCATCATGATGTGAGGCTGACACCAGACTGACCCCATCACGAGGCGAGGCTGACACCAGACTGACACTATCACGAGGCGAGGCTGACACCAGACTGACACCATCACGAGGCGAGACTGACACCAGAATGACCCCATCATGATGTGAGGCTGCCACCAAACTGACACCATCACGAGGCGAGGCTGACACCAGACTGACCCCATCACGAGGCGAGGCTGACACCAGACTGACCCCATCACGAGGCGAGGCTGACACCAGACTGACCCCATCATGAGGCGAGGCTGACACCAGACTGACACCATCACGAGGCTAGACTGACACCAGACTGACCCCATCATGATGTGAGGCTGACACCAGACTGACCCCATCACTAGGCGAGGCTTACACCAGACTGACCCCATCACGGGGCGAGGCTGACTCCAGACTGACAGCATCACGAGGCGAGGCTGACACCAGACTGACTCCATCACGGGGCGAGGCTGACACCAAACTGACCCCATCACGAGGCAAGGCTGACACCAGACTGACCCAATCACTAGGCGAGACTGACACCAGACAGACCCCATCACGAGGCGAGGCTGACACCAAACTGACCCCATCACGAGGCGAGGCTGACACCAGACTGACCCCATCACGAGGCGAGGCTGACACCAGACTGACACCATCATGATGTGAGGCTGACACCAGACTGACCCCATGAAGAGGCGAGGCTGACACCAAACTGACCCCATCATGAGGCGAGGCTGACACCAGACTGACCCTATCACTAGGCGAGGCTGACACCAAACTGACACCATCACGAGGCGAGGCTGACACCAGACTGACACCATCATGATGATGGGCTGACACCAGACTGACACCATCACGAGGCGAGGCTGAAACCCGACTGACCCCATCACGAGGCGAGGCTGACACCAGACTGACACCATCTCGATGTGAGGCTGACACCAGACTGACCCCATCACGAGGCGAGGCTGACACCAGACTGACACCATCACGAGGCGAGGCTGACACCAGACTGACCCCATCACGAGGCGAGGCTGACACCAGACTGACACCATCATGATGTGAGGCTGACACCAGACTGACCCCATCACGAGGCGAGGCTGAAACAAAGACTGACCCCATCACGAGGCGAGGCTGACACCAGAATGACCCCATCACGAGGCGAGGCTGACACCAGACTGACCCCATCACGAGGCGAGGCTGACACCAGACTGACCCCATCATGAGGCGAGGCTGACACCAGACTGACCCCATCACGAGGCGAGGCTGATACCAAATTGACCCCATCACGAGGCGAGGCTGACATCAGACTGACACCATCACGAGGCGAGGCTGACACCAGACTGACACCATCATGATGTGAGACTGACACCAGACTGACCTCATCACGAGGCGAGGCTGACACAAGACTGACACCATCACGAGGCGAGGCTGACACCAGACTGACACCATCATGATGTGAGGCTGACACCAGACTGACCCAATCACGAGGCGAGGCTGACACCAGACTGACCCCATCACGAGGCGAGGCTGACACCAGACTGACACCATCATGATGTGAGGCTGACACCAGACTGACCCCATCAAGAGTCGAGACTGACACCAGACTGACCCCATCACGAGGCGAGGCTGGCACCAGACTGACACCATCATGATGTGAGGCTGACACCAGACTGACCCCATCACGAGGCGAGGCTGACACCAGACTGACCCTATCACAAGGCGAGTCTGACACCAGACTGACACCATTACGAGGCGAGGCTGAAACCCGACTGACCCCATCACGAGGCGAGGCTGACACCAGACTGACACCATCACGATGTGAGGCTGACACCAGACTGACCCCATCACGAGGCGAGGCTGACACCAGACTGACACCATCACGAGGCGAGGCTGACACCAGACTGACCCCATCACGAGGCGAGGCTGACACCAGACTGACACCATCATGATGTGAGGCTGACACCAGACTGACCCCATCACGAGGCGAGGCTGAAACACAGACTGACCCCATCACGAGGCGAGGCTGACACCAGAATGACCCCATCACGAGGTGAGGCTGACACCAGACTGACCCCATCACGAGGCGAGGCTGACACCAGACTGACCCCATCACGAGGCGAGGCTGACACCAGACTGACCCCATCACGAGGCGAGGCTGATACCAAATTGACCCCATCACGAGGCGAGGCTGACATCAGACTGACCCCATCACGAGGCGAGGCTGACACCAGACTGACACCATCATGATGTGAGACTGACACCAGACTGACCCCATCACGAGGCGAGGCTGACACCAGACTGACCCCATCACGAGGCGAGGCTGACACCAGACTGACACCATCACGAGGCGAGGCTGACACCAGACTGACCCCATCACGAGGCGAGGCTGACACCAGACTGACACCATCATGATGTGAGGCTGACACCAGACTGACCTCATCACGAGGCGAGGCTGACACCAGACTGACACCATCACGAGGCGAGGCTGACCCCAGACTGACACCATCATGATGTGAGGCTGACACCAGACTGACCCCATCACAAGGCGAGACTGACACCAGACTGACCCCATCATGAGGCGAGGCTGACACCAGACTGACCCCATCACGAGGCGAGACTGACACCAGACTGACCCCATCACGAGGCGAGGCTGACACCAGACTGAACCCATCACGAGGCGAGGCTGACACCAGACTGACCTCATCACGAGGCGAGGCTGATACAAGACTGACACCATCACGAGTCGAGGCTGACACCAGACTGACACCATCATGATGTGAGGCTGACACCAGACTGACTTCATCACGAGGCGAGGCTGATACAAGACTGACACCATCACAAGTCGAGGCTGACACCAGACTGACACCATCATGATGTGAGGCTGACACCAGACTGACCCCATCACGAGGCGAGGCTGACACCAGACTGACCCCATCACGAGGCGAGGCTGACACCAGACTGACCCCATCACGAGGCGAGGCTGACACCAGACTAACCCCATCACGAGGCGTGGCTGACACCACACTGACCCCATCACGAGGCGAGGCTGACACCTGACTGACACCATCATGATGTGAGGCTGACACCAGACTGACCCCATCACGAGGCGAGGCTGACACCAGACTGACACTATCACGAGGCGAGGCTGACACCAGACTGACACCATCACGAGGCGAGACTGACACCAGAATGACCCCATCATGATGTGAGGCTGCCACCAAACTGACACCATCACGAGGCGAGGCTGACACCAGACTGACCCCATCACGAGGCGAGGCTGACACCAGACTGACCCCATCACGAGGCGAGGCTGACACCAGACTGACCCCATCATGAGGCGAGGCTGACACCAGACTGACACCATCACGAGGCTAGACTGACACCAGACTGACCCCATCATGATGTGAGGCTGACACCAGACTGACCCCATCACTAGGCGAGGCTTACACCAGACTGACCCCATCACGGGGCGAGGCTGACTCCAGACTGACAGCATCACGAGGCGAGGCTGACACCAGACTGACTCCATCACGGGGCGAGGCTGACACCAAACTGACCCCATCACGAGGCAAGGCTGACACCAGACTGACCCAATCACTAGGCGAGACTGACACCAGACAGACCCCATCACGAGGCGAGGCTGACACCAAACTGACCCCATCACGAGGCGAGGCTGACACCAGACTGACCCCATCACGAGGCGAGGCTGACACCAGACTGACACCATCATGATGTGAGGCTGACACCAGACTGACCCCATGAAGAGGCGAGGCTGACACCAAACTGACCCCATCATGAGGCGAGGCTGACACCAGACTGACCCTATCACTAGGCGAGGCAGACACCAAACTGACACCATCACGAGGCGAGGCTGACACCAGACTGACACCATCATGATGATGGGCTGACACCTGACTGACACCATCATGATGTGAGGCTGACACCAGACTGACCCCATCACGAGGCGAGGCTGACACCAAACTGACCCCATCAAGAGGCGAGGCTGACACCAGACTGACCCCATCACGAGGCGTGGCTGACACCAGACTGACCCCATTACGAGGCGAGGCTGACACCAGACTGACACCATCACGAGGCGAGGCTGACATCAGACTGACCTCATCACGAGGCGAGGCTGACACAAGACTGACACCATCACGAGGCGAGGCTGACACCAGACTGACACCATCATGATGTGAGGCTGACACCAGACTGACCCCATCACTAGGCGAGGCTGACACCAGACTGACACCATCACGAGGCGAGGCTGACACCAGATTGACACCATCACGAGGCAAGGCTGACACCAGACTGACACCATCATGATTTGAGGCTGACACCAGACTGACACCATCACGAGGCGAGACTGACACCAGACTGACCCCATCTCGAGGCGAGGCTGACACCAGACTGACCCCATCACGAGACGAGGCTGACACCAGACTGACACCATCATGATGTGAGGCTGACACCAGACTGACCCCATCACGATGTGAGGCTGACACCAGACTGACACCATCACGAGGCGAGACTGACACCAGACTGACACCATCACGAGGCGAGACTGACACCAGACTGACACCATCACGAGGCGAGGCTGACACCAGACTGACCCCATCACGAGGCGAGGCTGACACCAGACTGACACCATCACGAGGTGAGGCTGACACCAGACTGACACCATCATGATGTGAGGCTGACACCAGACTGACCTCATCACGAGGCGAGGCTGACACCAGACTGACACCATCACGAGGCGAGGCTGACCCCAGACTGACACCATCATGATGTGAGGCTGACACCAGACTGACCCCATCACAAGGCGAGACTGACACCAGACTGACCCCATCATGAGGCGAGGCTGACACCAGACTGACCCCATCACGAGGCGAGACTGACACCAGACTGACCCCATCACGAGGCGAGGCTGACACCAGACTGACCCCATCACGAGGCGAGGCTGACACCAGACTGACACCATCACGAGGCGAGACTGACACCAGACTGACCCCATCATGATGTGAGGCTGACACCAGACTGACCCCATCACTAGGCGAGGCTGACACCAGACTGACACCATCATGATGTGAGGCTGACACCAGACTGACCTCATCACGAGGCGAGGCTGACTCCACACTGACACCATCATGATGTGAGGCTGACACCAGACTGACCCCATCACGAGGCGAGGCTGACACCAGACTGACCCCATCACGAGGCGAGGCTGACACCAGACTGACCCCATCACGAGGTGAGGCTGACACCAGAGTGACCCCATCACGAGGCGAGGCTGACACCAGACTGACACCATCACGAGGCGAGACTGACACCGGACTGACCCAATCACGAGGCGAGGCTGACACCAGACTGACACCATCACGAGGCGAGGCTGACATCAGACTGACCCCATCACGAGGCGAGGCTGACACCAGACTGACCCCATCATGAGGCGAGGCTGACACCAGACTGACCCCATCATGATGTGAGGCTGACACCAGACTGACCTCATCACGAGGCGAGGCTGATACAAGACTGACACCATCACGAGTCGAGGCTGACACCAGACTGACACCATCATGATGTGAGGCTGACACCAGACTGACTTCATCACGAGGCGAGGCTGATACAAGACTGACACCATCACGAGTCGAGGCTGACACCAGACTGACACCATCATGATGTGAGGCTGACACCAGACTGACCCCATCACGAGGCGAGGCTGACACCAGACTGACCCCATCATGATGTGAGGCTGCCACCAAACTGACACCATCACGAGGCGAGGCTGACACCAGACTGACCCCATCACGAGGCGAGGCTGACACCAGACTGACCCCATCACGAGGCGAGGCTGACACCAGACTGACCCCATCATGAGGCGAGGCTGACACCAGACTGACACCATCACGAGGCGAGACTGACACCAGACTGACCCCATCATGATGTGAGGCTGACACCAGACTGACCCCATCAATAGGCGAGGCCTACACCAGACTGACCCCATCACGGGGCGAGGCTGACTCCAGACTGACAGCATCACGAGGCGAGGCTGACACCAGACTGACCCCATCACGAGGCGTGGCTGACACCAGACTGACCCCATTACGAGGCGAGGCTGACACCAGACTGACACCATCACGAGGCGAGGCTGACATCAGACTGACCCCATCACTAGGCGAGACTGACACCAGACTGACCCCATCACTAGGCGAGACTGACACCAGACTGACCCCATCATGATGTGAGGCTGACACCAGACTGACCTCATCACGAGGCGAGGCTGACACAAGACTGACACCATCACGAGGCGAGGCTGACACCAGACTGACACCATCATGATGTGAGGCTGACACCAGACTGACCCCATCACTAGGCGAGGCTGACACCAGACTGACACCATCACGAGGCGAGGCTGACACCAGATTGACACCATCACGAGGCAAGGCTGACACCAGACTGACACCATCATGATTTGAGGCTGACACCAGACTGACACCATCACGAGGCGAGACTGACACCAGACTGACCCCATCTCGAGGCGAGGCTGACACCAGACTGACCCCATCACGAGACGAGGCTGACACCAGACTGACACCATCATGATGTGAGGCTGACACCAGACTGACCCCATCACGATGTGAGGCTGACACCAGACTGACACCATCACGAGGCGAGACTGACACCAGACTGACACCATCACGAGGCGAGACTGACACCAGACTGACACCATCACGAGGCGAGGCTGACACCAGACTTACCCCATCACGAGGCGAGGCTGACACCAGACTGACACCATCACGAGGTGAGGCTGACACCAGACTGACACCATCATGATGTGAGGCTGACACCAGACTGACCTCATCACGAGGCGAGGCTGACACCAGACTGACACCATCACGAGGCGAGGCTGACCCCAGACTGACACCATCATGATGTGAGGCTGACACCAGACTGACCCCATCACAAGGCGAGACTGACACCAGACTGACCCCATCATGAGGCGAGGCTGACACCAAACTGACCCCATCACGAGGCGAGACTGACACCAGACTGACCCCATCACGAGGTGAGGCTGACACCAGACTGACCCCATCACGAGGCGAGGCTGACACCAGACTGACACCATCACGAGGCGAGACTGACACCAGACTGACCCCATCATGATGTGAGGCTGACACCAGACTGACCCCATCACTAGGCGAGGCTGACACCAGACTGACACCATCATGATGTGAGGCTGACACCAGACTGACCTCATCACGAGGCGAGGCTGACTCCACACTGACACCATCATGATGTGAGGCTGACACCAGACTGACCCCATCACGAGGCGAGGCTGACACCAGACTGACCCCATCACGAGGCGAGGCTGACACCAGACTGACCCCATCACGAGGTGAGGCTGACACCAGACTGACCCCATCACGAGGCGAGGCTGACACCAGACTGACACCATCACGAGGCGAGACTGACACCGGACTGACCCAATCACGAGGCGAGGCTGACACCAGACTGACACCATCACGAGGCGAGGCTGACACCAGACTGACCCCATCACGAGGCGAGGCTGACACCAGACTGACCCCATCATGAGGCGAGGCTGACACCAGACTGACCCCATCATGATGTGAGGCTGACACCAGACTGACCTCATCACGAGGCGATGCTGATACCAGACTGACACCATCACGAGTCGAGGCTGACACCAGACTGACACCATCATGATGTGAGGCTGACACCAGACTGACTTCATCACGAGGCGAGGCTGATACAAGACTGACACCATCACGAGTCGAGGCTGACACCAGACTGACACCATCATGATGTGAGGCTGACACCAGACTGACCCCATCACGAGGCGAGGCTGACACCAGACTGACCCCATCACGAGGCGAGGCTGACACCAGACTGACCCCATCACGAGGCGAGGCTGACACCAGACTAACCCCATCACGAGGCGTGGCTGACACCACACTGACCCCATCACGAGGCGAGGCTGACACCTGACTGACACCATCATGATGTGAGGCTGACACCAGACTGACCCCATCACGAGGCGAGGCTGACACCAGACTGACACTATCACGAGGCGAGGCTGACACCAGACTGACACCATCACGAGGCGAGACTGACACCAGAATGACCCCATCATGATGTGAGGCTGCCACCAAACTGACACCATCACGAGGCGAGGCTGACACCAGACTGACCCCATCACGAGGCGAGGCTGACACCAGACTGACCCCATCACGAGGCGAGGCTGACACCAGACTGACCCCATCATGAGGCGAGGCTGACACCAGACTGACACCATCACGAGGCGAGACTGACACCAGACTGACCCCATCATGATGTGAGGCTGACACCAGACTGACCCCATCACTAGGCGAGGCTTACACCAGACTGACCCCATCACGGGGCGAGGCTGACTCCAGACTGACAGCATCACGAGGCGAGGCTGACACCAGACTGACACCATCACGGGGCGAGGCTGACACCAAACTGACCCCATCACGAGGCAAGGCTGACACCAGACTGACCCAATCACTAGGCGAGACTGACACCAGACAGACCCCATCACGAGGCGAGGCTGACACCAAACTGACCCCATCACGAGGCGAGGCTGACACCAGACTGACCCCATCACGAGGCGAGGCTGACACCAGACTGACACCATCATGATGTGAGGCTGACACCAGACTGACCCCATGAAGAGGCGAGGCTGACACCAAACTGACCCCATCATGAGGCGAGGCTGACACCAGACTGACCCTATCACTAGGCGAGGCAGACACCAAACTGACACCATCACGAGGCGAGGCTGACACCAGACTGACACCATCATGATGATGGGCTGACACCTGACTGACACCATCATGATGTGAGGCTGACACCAGACTGACCCCATCACGAGGCGAGGCTGACACCAAACTGACCCCATCAAGAGGCGAGGCTGACACCAGACTGACCCCATCACGAGGCGTGGCTGACACCAGACTGACCCCATTACGAGGCGAGGCTGACACCAGACTGACACCATCACGAGGCGAGGCTGACATCAGACTGACCCCATCACTAGGCGAGACTGACACCAGACTGACCCCATCACTAGGCGAGACTGACACCAGACTGACCCCATCATGATGTGAGGCTGACACCAGACTGACCTCATCACGAGGCGAGGCTGACACAAGACTGACACCATCACGAGGCGAGGCTGACACCAGACTGACACCATCATGATGTGAGGCTGACACCAGACTGACCCCATCACTAGGCGAGGCTGACACCAGACTGACACCATCACGAGGCGAGGCTGACACCAGATTGACACCATCACGAGGCAAGGCTGACACCAGACTGACACCATCATGATTTGAGGCTGACACCAGACTGACACCATCACGAGGCGAGACTGACACCAGACTGACCCCATCTCGAGGCGAGGCTGACACCAGACTGACCCCATCACGAGACGAGGCTGACACCAGACTGACACCATCATGATGTGAGGCTGACACCAGACTGACCCCATCACGATGTGAGGCTGACACCAGACTGACACCATCACGAGGCGAGACTGACACCAGACTGACACCATCACGAGGCGAGATTGACACCAGACTGACACCATCACGAGGCGAGGCTGACACCAGACTGACCCCATCACGAGGCGAGGCTGACACCAGACTGACACCATCACGAGGTGAGGCTGACACCAGACTGACCCCATCAAGAGGCGAGGCTGACACCAGACTGACCCCATCATGATGTAAGGCTGACACCAGACTGACCTCATCACGAGGCGAGGCTGATACAAGACTGACACCATCAGGAGTCGAGGCTGACACCAGACTGACACCATCATGATGTGAGGCTGACACCAGACTGACCCCATCACGAGGCGAGGCTGACACCAGACTGACCCCATCACGAGGCGAGGCTGACACCAGACTGACCCCATCACGAGGCGAGGCTGACACCAGACTGACCTCATCACGAGGCGAGGCTGACACAAGACTGACACCATCACGAGGCGAGGCTGACACCAGACTGACACCATCATGATGTGAGGCTGACACCAGACTGACCCAATCACGAGGCGAGGCTGACACCAGACTGACCCCATCACGAGGCGAGGCTGACACCAGACTGACACCATCATGATGTGAGGCTGACACCAGACTGACCCCATCAAGAGTCGAGACTGACACCAGACTGACCCCATCACGAGGCGAGGCTGACACCAGACTGACACCATCATGATGTGAGGCTGACACCAGACTGACCCCATACGAGGCGAGGCTGACACCAGACTGACCCTATCACTAGGCGAGGCTGACACCAGACTGACACCATTACGAGGCGAGGCTGAAACCCGACTGACCCCATCACGAGGCGAGGCTGACACCAGACTGACACCATCACGATGTGAGGCTGACACCAGACTGACCCCATCACGAGGCGAGGCTGACACCAGACTGACACCATCACGAGGCGAGGCTGACACCAGACTGACCCCATCACGAGGCGAGGCTGACACCAGACTGACACCATCATGATGTGAGGCTGACACCAGACTGACCCCATCACGAGGCGAGGCTGAAAAACAGACTGACCCCATCACGAGGCGAGGCTGACACCAGAATGACCCCATCACAAGGCGAGGCTGACACCAGACTGACCCCATCACGAGGCGAGGCTGACACCAGACTGACCCCATCACGAGGCGAGGCTGACACCAGACTGACCCCATCACGAGGCGAGGCTGATACCAAATTGACCCCATAACGAGGCGAGGCTGACATCAGACTGACACCATCATGATGTGAGGCTGACACCAGACTGACCCCATCACGAGTCGAGACTGACACCAGACTGACCCCATCACGAGGCGAGGCTGACACCAGACTGACACCATCAAGAGGCGAGGCTGACACCAGACTGACCCCATCATGATGTGAGGCTGACACCAGACTGACCTCATCACGAGGCGAGGCTGATACAAGACTGACACCATCAGGAGTCGAGGCTGACACCAGACTGACACCATCATGATGTGAGGCTGACACCAGACTGACCCCATCACGAGGCGAGGCTGACACCAGACTGACCCCATCACGAGGCGAGGCTGACACCAGACTGACCCCATCACGAGGCGAGGCTGACACCAGACTGACCTCATCATGAGGCGAGGCTGACACAAGACTGACACCATCACGAGGTGAGGCTGACACCAGACTGACCCCATCACGAGGCGAGGCTGACACCAGACTGACACCATCACGATGTGAGGCTGACACCAGACTGACCCCATCACGAGGCGAGGCTGACACCAGACTGACCCTATCACTAGGCGAGGCTGACACCAGACTGACACCATTACGAGGCGAGGCTGAAACCCGACTGACCCCATCACGAGGCGAGGCTGACACCAGACTGACACCATCACGATGTGAGGCTGACACCAGACTGACCCCATCACGAGGCGAGGCTGACACCAGACTGACACCATCACGAGGCGAGGCTGACACCAGACTGACCCTATCACTAGGCGAGGCTGAAAAACAGACTGACCCCATCACGAGGCGAGGCTGACACCAGAATGACCCCATCACAAGGCGAGGCTGACACCAGACTGACACCATCACGAGGCGAGGCTGACACCAGACTGACCCTATCACTAGGCGAGGCTGAAAAACAGACTGACACCATCACGATGTGAGGCTGACACCAGACTGACCCCATCACGAGGCGAGGCTGACACCAGACTGACCCTATCACTAGGCGAGGCTGACACCAGACTGACACCATTACGAGGCGAGGCTGAAACCCGACTGACCCCATCACGAGACGAGGCTGACACCAGACTGACACCATCACGATGTGAGGCTGACACCAGACTGACCCCATCACGAGGCGAGGCTGACACCAGACTGACACCATCACGAGGCGAGGCTGACACCAGACTGACCCCATCACGAGGCGAGGCTGACACCAGACTGATACCATCATGATGTGAGGCTGACACCAGACTGACCCCATCACGAGGCGAGGCTGAAACACAGACTGACCCCATCACGAGGCGAGGCTGACACCAGAATGACCCCATCACAAGGCGAGGCTGACACCAGACTGACCCCATCACGAGGCGAGGCTGACACCAGACTGACCCCATCACGAGGCGAGGCTGACACCAGACTGACCCCATCACGAGGCGAGGCTGATACCAAATTGACCCCATCACGAGGCGAGGCTGACATCAGACTGACACCATCATGATGTGAGGCTGACACCAGACTGACCCCATCACGAGTCGAGACTGACACCAGACTGACCCCATCACGAGGCGAGGCTGACACCAGACTGACACCATCATGATGTGAGGCTGACACCAGACTGACCCCATCACGAGTCGAGACTGACACCAGACTGACCCCATCACGAGGCGAGGCTGACACCAGACTGACACCATCATGATGTGAGGCTGACACCAGACTGACCCCATCACGAGGCGTGGCTGACACCACACTGACCCCATCACGAGGCGTGGCTGACACCTGACTGACACCATCATGATGTGAGGCTGACACCAGACTGACCCCATCACGAGGCGAGGCTGACACCAGACTGACACTATCACGAGGCGAGGCTGACACCAGACTGACCCCATCACGAGGCGAGGCTGACAAAATACAGACACCATCATGATGTGAGGCTGACACCAGACTGACCCCATCATGAGGCGAGGCTGAAACCAGACTGACCCCATCACGAGGCGAGGCTGACAAAATACAGACACCATCATGATGTGAGGCTGACACCAGACTGACCCCATCATGAGGCAAGGCTGAAACCAGACAGACCCCATCACGAGGCGAGACTGACACCGGACTGACCCCATCACGAGGCAAGTCTGACACCAGTCTGACCCCATCACGAGGCGAGGCTGACACCAGACTGACCCCATCACGAGGCGAGGCTGACACCAGACTGACCCCATCACGAGGCGAGGCTGAAACCAGACTGACCCCATCACGAGGCGAGGCTGACACCAGACTGACCCCATCACGAGGCGAGGCTGACACCAGACTGACACCATCACGAGGCAAGGCTGACACCAGACTGACACCATCATGATTTGAGGCTGACTCCAGACTGACCCCATAACGAGGCGAGGTTGACACCAGACTGACACCATCACGAGGCAAGGCTGACACCAGACTGACACCATCATGATGTGAGGCTGACTCCAGACTGACCCCATAACGAGGCGAGGTTGACACCAGACTGACACCATCATGATGTGAGGCTGACACCAGACTGACCCCATCAGGAGGCGAGGCTGACACCAGACTGACCCCATCACGAGGCGAGACTGACACCAGACTGACCCCATCAGGAGGCGAGGCTGACACCAGACTGACCCCATCACGAGGCGAGACTGACACCAGACTGACCCCATCACGAGGCGAGACTGACACCAGACTGACACCATCACGAGGCGAGGCTGACACCAGACTGACCCCATCACGAGGCGAGGCTGACACCAGACTGACCCCATCACGAGGCGAGGCTGACACCAGACTGACACCATCACGAGGGGAGGCTGACACCAGACTGACCCCATCACGAGGCGAGACTGACACCAGACTGACCCCATCACGAGGCGAGGCTGACACCATACAGACACCATCATGATGTGAGGCTGACACCAGACTGACCCCATCATGAGGCGAGGCTGAAACCAGACTGACCCCATCACGAGGCGAGGCTGACACCAGACTGACCCCATCACTAGCGAGGCTGACACCAGACTTACCCCATCACGAGTCGAGGCTGACACCAGACTGACACCATCATGATGTGAGGCAGACACCAGACTGACCCCATCACGAGGCGAGGCTGACACCGGACTGACCCCATAACGAGGCGAGACTGACATCGGACTGACCCCATCACGAGGCGAGACTGACACCGGACTGACCCCATCACGAGACGAGGCTGACACCAGACTGACCCCATCACGAGGCGAGGCTGACATCAGACTGACCCCATCACGAGGCGAGGCTTACACCAGACTGACCCCATCACGAGGCGAGGCTGACACCATACAGACACCATCATGATGTGAGTCTGAAACCAGACTGACCCCATCACGAGGCGAGACTGACACCGGACTGACCCTATCACGAGGCGAGGCTGACACCAGACTGACCCCATCACGAGGCGAGGCTGACACCAGACTGACCCCATCACGAGGCGAGGCTGAAACCAGACTGACCCCATCACGAGGCGAGGCTGAAACCAGACTGACCCCATCACGAGGCGAGGCTGACAGACTGACCCCATCACGAGGCGAGGCTGACACCAGACTGACCCCATCATGATGTGAGGCTGACACCAGACTGACCCCATCACGAGGCGAGGCTGACACCAGACTGACCCCATCACGAGGCGAGACTGACACCAGACTGACCCTATCACGAGGCGAGGCTGACACCAGACTGACCCCATCACAACGCGAGGCTGACACCAGACTGACACCATCACGATGCGAGACTGACACCAGACTGACCCCATCACGAGGCGAGACTGACACCAGACTGACCCTATCACGAGGCGAGGCTGACACCAGACTGACCCCATCACAACGCGAGGCTGACACCAGACTGACACCATCACGATGCGAGACTGACACCAGACTGACCCCATCACGAGGCGAGACTGAAACCAGACTGACACCATCACGAGGCAAGACTGACACCAGACTGACACCATCACGAGGCGAGGCTGACACCAGACTGACCCCATCACGAGGCGAGGCTGACACCAGACTGACCCCATCACGAGGCGAGGCTGACATCAGACTGACCCCATCACAAGGCGAGGCTGACACCTGACTGACACCATCATGATGTGAGGCTGACACCAGACTGACAACATCACGAGGCGAGGCTGACACCAGACTGACCCCATTACGAGTTGAGACTGACACCAGACTGACCCCATCACAACGCGAGGCTGACACCAGACTGACACCATACCGATGCGAGACTGACACCAGACTGACCCCATCACGAGGCGAGACTGACACCAGACTGACCCCATCACGAGGCGAGACTGACACCAGTCTGACACCATCACGAGGCGAGGCTGACACCAGACTCACCCTATCACGAGGCGAGGCTGACACCAGACTGACCCCATCACGAGGCGAGGCTGACACCAGACTGACCCCATCACAAGGCGAAGCTGACACCTGACTGACACCATCATGATGTGAGGCTGAAACCAGACTGATCCTATCACGAGGCGAGGCTGACACCAGACTGACCCCATCACGAGGCGAGACTGACACCAGACTGACACCATCACGAGGCGAGGCTGACACCAGACTGACTGCATCACGAGGCGAGGCTGACACCAGACTGAAACCATCACGAGGCGAGGCTGACACCTGACTGACACCATCATGATGTGAGGCTGACACCAGACTTACACCATCACGAGGCGAGGCTGACACCAGACTGACCCCATCACGAGGCGAGACTGACACCAGACTGACCCCATCACGAGGCGAGGCCGACACCGGACTGACCCCATCACAAGGCGAGACTGACACCGGACTGACCCCATCACGAGGCGAGGCTGACACCAGACTGACCCCATCACGAGGCGAGGCTGACACCAGACTGACCCCATCATGAGGCGAGGCTGACAAAATACAGACACCATCATGATGTGAGGCTGACACCAGACTGACCCCATCATGAGGCGAGGCTGAAACCAGACAGACCCCATCACGAGGCGAGACTGACACCGGACTGACCCCATCACGAGGCAAGTCTGACACCAGTCTGACCCCATCACGAGGCGAGGCTGACACCAGACTGACCCCATCACGAGGCGAGGCTGACACCAGACTGACCCCATCACGAGGCGAGGCTGAAACCAGACTGACCCCATCACGAGGCGAGGCTGACACCAGACTGACCCCATCACGAGGCGAGGCTGACACCAGACTGACACCATCACGAGGCGAGGCTGACACCAGACTGACACCATCATGATGTGAGGCTGACTCCAGACTGACCCCATAACGAGGCGAGGTTGACACCAGACTGACACCATCACGAGGCAAGGCTGACACCAGACTGACACCATCATGATGTGAGGCTGACTCCAGACTGACCCCATAACGAGGCGAGGTTGACACCAGACTGACACCATCATGATGTGAGGCTGACACCAGACTGACCCCATCACGAGGCGAGACTGACACCAGACTGACCCCATCAGGAGGCGAGGCTGACACCAGACTGACCCCATCACGAGGCGAGACTGACACCAGACTGACCCCATCACGAGGCGAGACTGACACCAGACTGACACCATCACGAGGCGAGGCTGACACCAGACTGACCCCATCACGAGGCGAGGCTGACACCAGACTGACCCCATCACGAGGCGAGGCTGACACCAGACTGACACCATCACGAGGGGAGGCTGACACCAGACTGACCCCATCACGAGGCGAGACTGACACCAGACTGACCCCATCACGAGGCGAGGCTGACACCATACAGACACCATCATGATGTGAGGCTGACACCAGACTGACCCCATCATGAGGCGAGGCTGAAACCAGACTGACCCCATCACGAGGCGAGGCTGACACCTGACTGACACCATCATGATGTGAGGCTGACACCAGACTTACACCATCACGAGGCGAGGCTGACACCAGACTGACCCCATCACGAGGCGAGACTGACACCAGACTGACCCCATCACGAGGCGAGGCCGACACCGGACTGACCCCATCACAAGGCGAGACTGACACCGGACTGACCCCATCACGAGGCGAGGCTGACACCAGACTGACCCCATCACGAGGCGAGGCTGAAACCAGACTGACTCCATCATGAGGCGAGGCTGACACCAGACTGACCCCATCACGAGGCGAGGCTGACACCAGACTGACACCATCATGATGAGAGACTGTCTCCAGACTGACCCCATCACGAGGCGAGGCTGACACCAGACTGATACCATCACGATGTGAGGCTAACACCAGACTGACCCCATCACGAGGCGAGACTGACACCAGACTGACCCCATCACGAGGCGAGGCTGACACCAGACTGACCCCATCACGAGGCGAGGCTGACACCAGACTGACCCCATCACTAGGTGAGTCTGACACCAGACTGACACCATCACGAGGCGAGGCTGACACCAGACTGACCCCATCACGAGGCGAGGCTGACACCAGACTGACAACATCATGATGTGAGCCTGACACCAGACTGACCCCATCACGAGGCGAAGCTGACACCAGACTGACACCATCATGATGTGAGGCTGACACCAGACTGAACCCATCACTAGGCGAGGCTGACGCCAGACTGAACCCATCACTAGGCGAGGCTGACACCAGACTGACCCTATCACGAGGCGAGGCTGACCCCAGACTGACCCCATCACGAGGTGAGGCTGACACCAGACCTACCCCATCACGAGGCGAGGCTGACACCAGACCTACCCCATCACGAGGCGAGGCTGACACCAGACTGACTCCATCACGAGGCGAGGCTGACACCGGACTGACCGCATCACGAGGCGAGACTGACACCGGACTGACCCCATCACAAGGCGAGGCTGACACCAGACTGACCCCATCACGAGGCGAGGCTGACACCAGACTGACCCCATCATGACGCGAGGCTGACACCAGACTGACCCCATCACGAGGCGAGGCTGACACCAGACTGACCCCATCACGAGGCGAGGCTGACACCAGACTGACACCATCATGATGTGAGGCTGACACCAGACTGACCCCATCACGAGGCGAGGCTGACACCAGACTGACCCCATCACGAGGCGAGGCTGACACCAGAATGACCCCATCACGGGGAGAGGCTAACACCAGACTGACCCCATCACGAGGCGAGCCTGACACCAGATTGACCCCATCATGATGTGAGGCTGACACCAGACTGACCCCATCACGAGGCGAGGTTGAAACCAGACTGACACCATCACAAGGCAAAACTGACACCAGACTGACACCTTCATGATGTGATGCTGACACCAGACTGACCCCATCACTAGGCAAGGCTGACACCAGACTGACACCTTCATGATGTGAGGCTGACACCAGACTGACCCCATCACGAGGCGAGGCTGACACCAGACTGACTCCATCACGAGGCTAGGCTGACACCAGACTGACTCCATCACGAGGCTAGGCTGACACCAGACTGACCCCATCACGACGCGAGGCTGACACCAGACTGACCCCATCACGAGGCGAGGCTGACACCAGACTGACCCCATCACGAGGCGACGCTGACACCAGACTGACACCATCATGATGTGAGGCTGACACCAGACTGACCCTATCACGAGGCGAGGCTGACACAAGACTTACCCCATCACGAGGCGAGGCTGACACCAGAATGACCCCATCACGGGGAGAGGCTGACACCAGACTGACCCCATCACGAGGCTAGACTGACACCAAATTGACCCCATCATGATGTGAGGCTGACACCAGACTGACCCCATCACGAGGCGAGGCTGACACCAGACTGACCCCATCACGAGGCTAGACTGACACCAAATTGACCCCATCATGATGTTAGGCTGACACCAGACTGACCCCATCACTAGGCGAGGCTGACACCAGAATGATCCCATCACGGGGCGAAGCTGACACCAGACTGACACCATCATGATGTGAGGCTGACAACAGACTGAACCCATCACTAGGCGAGGCTGACACCAGACTGACCCCATCACGGGGCGAGGCTGACACCAGACTGACACCATCACGAGGCGAGGCTGACACCAGACTGACCCCATCACGGGGCAAGGCTGACACCAGACTGACACCATCATGAGGCGAGGTTGACATCAGACTGACACCATCACGAGGCGAGACTGACACCACACTGACCCCATCATGATGTGAGGCTGACACCAGACTGACCCCATCACGAGGTGAGGCTGACACCAGACTGACCCCATTACGAGGCGAGGCTGACACCAGACTGACACCTTCATGATGTGAGGCTGACACCAGACTGACCCCATCACGAGGCGAGGCTGACACCAGACTGACACCATCACGAGGCGAGGCTGACACCAGACTGACCCCATCACGAGGCGAGGCTGACACCAGACTGACCCCATCACGAGGAGAGGCTGACACCAAACTTACCCCATCACGAGGCGAGCCTGACACCAGATTGACCCCATCAAGATGTGAGGCTGACACCAGACTGACCCCATCACGAGGCGAGGCTGAAACCAGACTGACACAATCACAAGGCGAAACTGACACCAGACTGACACCTTCATGATGTGATGCTGACACCAGACTGACCCCATCACTAGGCAAGGCTGACACTAGACTGACCCCATTACGAGGCGAGGCTGACACCAGACTGACACCTTCATGATGTGAGGCTGACACCAGACTGACCCCATCACGAGGCGAGGCTGACACCAGACTGACTCCATCACGAGGCTAGGCTGACACCAGACTGACTCCATCACGAGGCTAGGCTGACACCAGACTGACCCCATCACGACGCGAGGCTGACACCAGACTGACCCCATCACGAGGCGAGGCTGACACCAGAATGACCCCATCACGGGGAGAGGCTGACACCAGACTGACCCCATCACGAGGCTAGACTGACACCAAATTGACCCCATCATGATGTGAGGCTGACACCAGACTGACACCATCACGAGGCGAGGCTGACACCAGACTGACCCCATCACGAGGCGAGACTGACACCAGACTGACCCCATCACGATGTGAGGCTGACACCAGACTGACCCCATCACGAGGCGAGGCTGACACCAGACTGACCCCATCATGATGTGAGGCTGACACCAGACTGACCCCATCACTAGGCGAGTCTGACACCAGACTGACCCCATCACGAGACGAGGCTGACACCAGACTGACACCATCACGAGGCGAGGCTGACACCAGACTGACACCATCATGATGTGAGGCTGACACCAGACTGACCCTATCACTAGGCGAGGCTGACACCAGACTGACACCATCACGAGGCGATGCTGACACCAGACTGACCCCATCATGATGTGAGGCTGACACCACACTGACCCCATCACTAGGCGAGGCTGACACCGGACTGACCCCATCAGGAGGCGAGGCTGACACCGGACTGACACCATCACGAGGTGAGGCTGACACCAGACTGACCCCATCACGAGGCGAGGCTGACACCAGACTGACCCCATCACGAGGCGAGGCTGACACCAGACTGACCCCATCACGAGGCAAGGCTGACACCAGACTGACACCATCATGATGTGAGGCTGACACCAGACTGACCCCATCACGAGGCGAAGCTGACACCAGACTGACACCATCATGATGTGAGGCTGACACCAGACTGACCCCATCACGAGGCGAAGCTGACACCAGACTGACACCATCATGATGTGAGGCTGACACCAGACTGAACCCATCACTAGGCGAGGCTGACACCAGACTGACCCCATCACGGGGCGAGGCTGACACCAGACTGACACCATCACGAGGCGAGGCTGACACCAGACTGACACCATCAAGAGGCGAGGCTGACACCAGACTGACCCTATCACGAGGCGAGGCTGACCCCAGACTGACCCCATCACGAGGTGAGGCTGACACCAGACTGACCCCATCACGAGGCGAGGCTGACACCAGACTGAACCCATAACGGGGCGAGGCTGACACCAGACTGACCCCATCATGAGGCGAGGCTGACACCAGACTGACACCATCACGAGGCGAGGCTGACACCAGACTGACACCATCACGAGTCGAGACTGACACCAAACTGACCAAATCATGATGTGAGGCTGACACCAGACTGACCCCATCACGAGGCAAGGCTGACACCAGACTGACCCCATCACGAGGCAAGGCTGACACCAAACTGACACCATCACGAGGCGAGGCTGACACCAGACTGACACCATCACGAGGTGAAGCTGACACCAGACTGACACCATCATGATGTGAGGCTGAAACCAAACTGACCCCATCACTAGGCGAGGCAGACACCAGACTGACCCCATCACGAGGCGAGACTAACACCAGACTGACCCCATCACGAGGCGAGGCTGACACGAGACTGACACCATCATGATGAGAGGCTGACACCAGACTGACACCATCACGAGGCGAGGCTGACACCAGACTGACACCATCACGAGTCGAGACTGACACCAAACTGACCAAATCATGATGTGAGGCTGACACCAGACTGACCCCATCACTAGGCGAGGCTGACACCAGACTAACCCCATCACGAGGCGAGGCTGACACCAGACTGATACCATCACGAGGCGAGGCTGACACCAGACTGACCCCATCACGAGGCGAGGCTGACACCAGACTGACCCCATCACTAGCGAGGCTGACACCAGACTGACACCATCATGATGTGAGGCTGACACCAGACTGACCCCATCACGAGGCAAGGCTGACACCAAACTGACACCATCACGAGGCGAGGCTGAAACCAGACTGACACCATCACGAGGTGAAGCTGACACCAGACTGACACCATCATGATGTGAGGCTGACACCAGACTGACCCCATCACGAGGAGTGGCTGACACCAGACTGACACCATCACGAGGCGAGGCTGACACCAGACTGACTCCATCACGAGGCGAGGCTGACACCAGACTGACCCCATCACGAGGCGAGGCTGACACCGGACTGACCCCATCACGAGGCGAGACTGACACCAGACTGACTCCATCACGAGGCGAGGCTGACACCAGACTGACCCCATCACGAGGCGAGGCTTACACCAGTCTGACCCCATCACGAGGCGAGGCTGACACCAGACTGACACCATCATGAGGCGAGGCTGACACCAGACTGACACCATCACGAGGCGAGACTGACACCAGACTGACCCCATCATGATGTGAGGCTGACACCAGACTGACCCCATCTTTAGGCGAGGCTGACACCAGACTGACACCATCACGAGGCGAGGCTGACACCAGACTGACACCATCACGAGGCGAGGCTGACACCAGACTGACCCCATCACGAGGCGAGGCTGACACCAGACTGACCCCATCACTAGCGAGGCTGACACCAGACTGACACCATCATGATGTGAGGCTGACACCAGACTGACCCCATCACGAGGCGAGGCTGACACCAGACTGACCCCATCACGAGGCAAGGCTGACACCAAACTGACACCATCACGAGGCGAGGCTGACACCAGACTGACACCATCACGAGGTGAAGCTGACACCAGACTGAACCGATCACGAGGCGAGTCTGATACCAGACTGACCCCATCACGAGGCGAGGCTGACACAAGACTGACACCATCACAAGGCGAGACTGACACCAAACTGACACCATCACGAGGCGAGGCTGACACCAGACTGACACCATCACGAGGTGAAGCTGACACCAGACTGACACCATCATGATGTGAGGCTGACACCAAACTGACCCCATCACTAGGCGAGGCAGACACCAGACTGACCCCATCACGAGGCGAGACTAACACCAGACTGACCCCATCACGAGGCGAGGCTGACACCAGACTGACCCCATCACGAGGCGAGGTTGACACCAGACTGACACCATCACAAGGTGAGGCTGAAACCAGACTGACCCCATCACGAGGCGAGGCTGACACCAGACTGACCCCATCACGGGGCGAGGCTGACATCAGACTGACACCATCACGAGGCGAGGCTGTCACCAGACTGACCCCATCACGAGGCGAGGCTGACACCAGACTGACACCATCACGAGGCGAGACTGACACCAGACTGACCCCATCATGATGTGAGGCTGACACCAGACTGACCCCATCACGTGGCGAGGCTGACACTAGACTGACACCATCATGATGTGAGGCTGACACCAGACTGACCCCATCACGTGGCGAGGCTGACACCAGACTGACTCTATCACTAGGCTAGGCTGACACCAGACATACACCATCACGAGGCGAGACAGACATCAGACTGACACCATCACGAGGCGAGGCTGACACCAGACTGACCCCATCACGAGGCGAGGCTGACACCAGACTGACACCATCACGAGGCGAGGCTGACACCAGACTGACACCATCACGAGGCGAGACTGACACCAGACTGACCCCATCACGGGGCGAGGCTGACACCAGACTGACCACATCACGAGGCGAGGCTGACACCAGACTGACCCCATCACGAGGCGAGGCTGACACCAGACTGACCCCATCAGGAGGCGAGGCTGACACCAGACTGACCCCATCTCGATGTGAGGCTGACACCAGACTGACACCATCACGAGGCGAGACAGACACCAGACTGACACCATCACGAGGCGAGGCTGACACCAGACTGACCCTATCACGAGGCGAGGCTGACCCCAGACTGACCCCATCACGAGGTGAGGCTGACACCAGACTGACCCCATCACGAGGCGAGGCTGACACCAGACTGAACCCATCACGGGGCGAGGCTGACACCAGACTGACCCCATCATGAGGCGAGGCTGACACCAGACTGACACCATCACGAGGCGAGGCTGACACAAGACTGACACCATCACGAGTCGAAACTGACACCAGACTGACCAAATCATGATGTGAGGCTGACTCCAGACTGACCCCATCACTAGGCGAGGCTGACACCAGACTAACCCCATCACGAGGCGAGGCTGACACCAGACTGACACCATTATGATGTGAGGCTGACACCAGACTGAACCCATCACGAGGCGAGGCTGACACCAGACTGACCCCATCACGAGGCGAGGCATACACCAGTCTGACACCATCACGAGGCGAGGCTGACACCAGACTGACCCCATCACGAGGCGAGGCTGACAACAGACTGACACCATCATGATGTGAGGCTGACACCAGACTGAACCCATCACGAGGCGAGGCTGACACCAGACTGACCCCATCACGAGGCGAGGCTAACACCAGACTGACCCCATCACGAGGCGAGGCTGACACCAGACTGACACCATCACGATGTAAGGCTGACACCAGACTGACCCCATCATGAGGCGAGGCTGACACCAGACTGACACCATCACGATGTGAGGCTGACACCAGACTGACCCCATCATGAGGCGAGGCTGACACCAGACTGACCCCATCACGATGTGAGGCTGACACCAGACTGACCCCATCACGATGTGAGGTTGACACCAGACTGACCCCATCATGAGGCGAGGCTGACACCAGACTGACCCCATCACGATGTGAGGCTGACACCAGACTGACCCCATCACGATGTGAGGCTGACACCAGACTGACCCCATCACGATGTGAGGCTGACACCAGACTGACCCCATCACGATGTGAGGCTGACCCCAGACTGACCCCATCACGATGTGAGGCTGACACCAGACTGACCCCATCACGATGTGAGGCTGACCCCAGACTGACCCCATCACGATGTGAGGCTGACACCAGACTGACCCCATCACGAGGCGAGGCTGACACCAGACTGACCCCATCACGAGGCGAGGCTGACACCAGACTGACCCCATCACGAGGCGAGGCTGACACCGGACTGACTCCATCACGAGGCGAGGCTGACACCAGACTGACCACATCACGAGGCGAGGCTGACACCAGACTGACCCCATCACTAGGCGAGGCTGACACCGGACTGACTCCATCACGAGGCGAGGCTGACACCAGACTGACACCATCACGAGGCGAGACTGACACCAGACTGACCCCATCATGATGTGAGGCTGACACCAGACTGACCCCATCTTTAGGCGAGGCTGACACCAGACTGACACCATCACGAGGCGAGGCTGACACCAGACTGACACCATCACGAGGTGAAGCTGACACCAGACTGACACCATCATGATGTGAGGCTGACACCAAACTGACCCCATCACTAGGCGAGGCAGACACCAGACTGACCCCATCACGAGGCGAGACTAACACCAGACTGACCCCATCACGAGGCGAGGCTGACACGAGACTGACACCATCATGATGAGAGGCTGACACCAGACTGACACCATCACGAGGCGAGGCTGACACCAGACTGACACCATCACGAGTCGAGACTGACACCAAACTGACCAAATCATGATGTGAGGCTGACACCAGACTGACCCCATCACTAGGCGAGGCTGACACCAGACTAACCCCATCACGAGGCGAGGCTGACACCAGACTGATACCATCACGAGGCGAGGCTGACACCAGACTGACCCCATCACGAGGCGAGGCTGACACCAGACTGACCCCATCACTAGCGAGGCTGACACCAGACTGACACCATCATGATGTGAGGCTGACACCAGACTGACCCCATCACGAGGCAAGGCTGACACCAAACTGACACCATCACGAGGCGAGGCTGAAACCAGACTGACACCATCACGAGGTGAAGCTGACACCAGACTGACACCATCATGATGTGAGGCTGACACCAGACTGACCCCATCACGAGGAGTGGCTGACACCAGACTGACACCATCACGAGGCGAGGCTGACACCAGACTGACTCCATCACGAGGCGAGGCTGACACCAGACTGACCCCATCACGAGGCGAGGCTGACACCGGACTGACCCCATCACGAGGCGAGACTGACACCAGACTGACTCCATCACGAGGCGAGGCTGACACCAGACTGACCCCATCACGAGGCGAGGCTTACACCAGTCTGACCCCATCACGAGGCGAGGCTGACACCAGACTGACACCATCATGAGGCGAGGCTGACACCAGACTGACACCATCACGAGGCGAGACTGACACCAGACTGACCCCATCATGATGTGAGGCTGACACCAGACTGACCCCATCTTTAGGCGAGGCTGACACCAGACTGACACCATCACGAGGCGAGGCTGACACCAGACTGACACCATCACGAGGCGAGGCTGACACCAGACTGACCCCATCACGAGGCGAGGCTGACACCAGACTGACCCCATCACTAGCGAGGCTGACACCAGACTGACACCATCATGATGTGAGGCTGACACCAGACTGACCCCATCACGAGGCGAGGCTGACACCAGACTGACCCCATCACGAGGCAAGGCTGACACCAAACTGACACCATCACGAGGCGAGGCTGACACCAGACTGACACCATC
This sequence comes from Staurois parvus, assembly GCF_062004578.1. Lineage (NCBI taxonomy): Eukaryota > Metazoa > Chordata > Amphibia > Anura > Ranidae > Staurois > Staurois parvus. The sequence goes on along the minus strand of NW_028318901.1, from coordinate 661,018 downwards.
ACGAGGTGAAGCTGACACCAGACTGAACCGATCACGAGGCGAGTCTGATACCAGACTGACCCCATCACGAGGCGAGGCTGACACAAGACTGACACCATCACAAGGCGAGACTGACACCAAACTGACACCATCACGAGGCGAGGCTGACACCAGACTGCCACCATCACGAGGTGAAGCTGACACCAGACTGACACCATCATGATGTGAGGCTGACACCAAACTGACCCCATCACTAGGCGAGGCAGACACCAGACTGACCCCATCACGAGGCGAGACTAACACCAGACTGACCCCATCACGAGGCGAGGCTGACACCAGACTGACCCCATCACGAGGCGAGGTTGACACCAGACTGACACCATCACAAGGTGAGGCTGAAACCAGACTGACCCCATCACGAGGCGAGGCTGACACCAGACTGACCCCATCACGGGGCGAGGCTGACATCAGACTGACACCATCACGAGGCGAGGCTGTCACCAGACTGACCCCATCACGAGGCGAGGCTGACACTAGACTGACACCATCACGAGGCGAGACTGACACCAGACTGACCCCATCATGATGTGAGGCTGACACCAGACTGACCCCATCACGTGGCGAGGCTGACACTAGACTGACACCATCATGATGTGAGGCTGACACCAGACTGACCCCATCACGTGGCGAGGCTGACACCAGACTGACTCTATCACTAGGCTAGGCTGACACCAGACATACACCATCACGAGGCGAGACAGACATCAGACTGACACCATCACGAGGCGAGGCTGACACCAGACTGACCCCATCACGAGGCGAGGCTGACACCAGACTGACACCATCACGAGGCGAGGCTGACACCAGACTGACACCATCACGAGGCGAGACTGACACCAGACTGACCCCATCACGGGGCGAGGCTGACACCAGACTGACCACATCACGAGGCGAGGCTGACACCAGACTGACCCCATCACGAGGCGAGGCTGACACCAGACTGACCCCATCAGGAGGCGAGGCTGACACCAGACTGACCCCATCTCGATGTGAGGCTGACACCAGACTGACACCATCACGAGGCGAGACAGACACCAGACTGACACCATCACGAGGCGAGGCTGACACCAGACTGACCCTATCACGAGGCGAGGCTGACCCCAGACTGACCCCATCACGAGGTGAGGCTGACACCAGACTGACCCCATCACGAGGCGAGGCTGACACCAGACTGAACCCATCACGGGGCGAGGCTGACACCAGACTGACCCCATCATGAGGCGAGGCTGACACCAGACTGACACCATCACGAGGCGAGGCTGACACAAGACTGACACCATCACGAGTCGAAACTGACACCAGACTGACCAAATCATGATGTGAGGCTGACTCCAGACTGACCCCATCACTAGGCGAGGCTGACACCAGACTAACCCCATCACGAGGCGAGGCTGACACCAGACTGACACCATTATGATGTGAGGCTGACACCAGACTGAACCCATCACGAGGCGAGGCTGACACCAGACTGACCCCATCACGAGGCGAGGCATACACCAGACTGACACCATCACGAGGCGAGGCTGACACCAGACTGACCCCATCACGAGGCGAGGCTGACAACAGACTGACACCATCATGATGTGAGGCTGACACCAGACTGAACCCATCACGAGGCGAGGCTGACACCAGACTGACCCCATCACGAGGCGAGGCTAACACCAGACTGACCCCATCACGAGGCGAGGCTGACACCAGACTGACACCATCACGATGTAAGGCTGACACCAGACTGACCCCATCATGAGGCGAGGCTGACACCAGACTGACACCATCACGATGTGAGGCTGACACCAGACTGACCCCATCATGAGGCGAGGCTGACACCAGACTGACCCCATCACGATGTGAGGCTGACACCAGACTGACCCCATCACGATGTGAGGTTGACACCAGACTGACCCCATCATGAGGCGAGGCTGACACCAGACTGACCCCATCACGATGTGAGGCTGACACCAGACTGACCCCATCACGATGTGAGGCTGACACCAGACTGACCCCATCACGATGTGAGGCTGACACCAGACTGACCCCATCACGATGTGAGGCTGACCCCAGACTGACCCCATCACGATGTGAGGCTGACACCAGACTGACCCCATCACGATGTGAGGCTGACCCCAGACTGACCCCATCACGATGTGAGGCTGACACCAGACTGACCCCATCACGAGGCGAGGCTGACACCAGACTGACCCCATCACGAGGCGAGGCTGACACCAGACTGACCCCATCACGAGGCGAGGCTGACACCGGACTGACTCCATCACGAGGCGAGGCTGACACCAGACTGACCACATCACGAGGCGAGGCTGACACCAGACTGACCCCATCACTAGGCGAGGCTGACACCGCACTGACTCCATCACGAGGCGAGGCTGACACCAGACTGACCCCATCACGAGGCGAGGCTGACACCGGACTGACTCCATCACGAGGCGAGGCTGACACCAGACTGACCCCATCACGAGGCGAGGCTTACACCAGTCTGACCCCATCACGAGGCGAGGCTGACACCAGACTGACACCATCATGAGGCGAGGCTGACACCAGACTGACACCATCACGAGGCGAGACTGACACCAGACTGACCCCATCATGATGTGAGGCTGACACCAGACTGACCCCATCTTTAGGCGAGGCTGACACCAGACTGACACCATCACGAGGCGAGGCTGACACCAGACTGACACCATCACGAGGCGAGGCTGACACCAGACTGACCCCATCACGAGGCGAGGCTGACACCAGACTGACCCCATCACTAGCGAGGCTGACACCAGACTGATACCATCATGATGTGAGGCTGACACCAGACTGAACCCATCACGAGGCAAGGCTGACACCAAACTGACACCATCACGAGGCGAGGCTGACACCAGACTGACACCATCACGAGGTGAAGCTGACACCAGACTGACACCATCATGATGTGAGGCTGACACCAAACTGACCCCATCACTAGGCGAGGCAGACACCAGACTGACACCATCACGAGGCGAGACTGACACCAGACTGACCCCATCACGAGGCGAGACTGACACCAGACTGACCCCATCACAAGGCGAGGTTGACACCAGACTGACACCATCACAAGGTGAGGCTGAAACCAGACTGACCCCATCACGAGGCGAGGCTGACACCAGACTGACCCCATCACGGGGCGAGGCTGACATCAGACTGACACCATCACGAGGCGAGGCTGTCACCAGACTGACCCCATCACGAGGCGAGGCTGACACCAGACTGACACCATCACGAGGCGAGACTGACACCAGACTGACCCCATCATGATGTGAGGCTGACACCAGACTGACCCCATCACGTGGCGAGGCTGACACTAGACTGACACCATCATGATGTGAGGCTGACACCAGACTGACCCCATCACGTGGCGAGGCTGACACCAGACTGACTCTATCACTAGGCTAGGCTGACACGAGACATACACCATCACGAGGCGAGACAGACATCAGACTGACACCATCACGAGGCGAGGCTGACACCAGACTGACCCCATCACGAGGCGAGGCTGACACAAGACTGACACCATCACGAGGCGAGGCTGACACCAGACTGACACCATCACGAGGCGAGACTGACACCAGACTGACCCCATCACGGGGCGAGGCTGACACCAGACTGACCACATCACGAGGCGAGGCTGACACCAGACTGACCCCATCACGAGGCGAGGCTGACACCAGACTGACCCCATCAGGAGGCGAGGCTGACACCAGACTGACCCCATCTCGATGTGAGGCTGACACCAGACTGACACCATCACGAGGCGAGACAGACACCAGACTGACACCATCACGAGGCGAGGCTGACACCAGACTGACCCTATCACGAGGCGAGGCTGACCCCAGACTGACCCCATCACGAGGCGAGGCTGACACCAGACTGACCCCATCAGGAGGCGGGGCTGACACCAGACTGACCCCATCTCGATGTGAGGCTGACACCAGACTGACACCATCACGAGGCGAGACAGACACCAGACTGACACCATCACGAGGCGAGGCTGACACCAGACTGACCCTATCACGAGGCGAGGCTGACCCCAGACTGACCCCATCACGAGGTGAGGCTGACACCAGACTGACCCCATCACGAGGCGAGGCTGACACCAGACTGAACCCATCACGGGGCGAGGCTGACACCAGACTGACCCCATCATGAGGCGAGGCTGACACCAGACTGACACCATCACGAGGCGAGGCTGACACAAGACTGACACCATCACGAGTCGAAACTGACACCAGACTGACCAAATCATGATGTGAGGCTGACTCCAGACTGACCCCATCACTAGGCGAGGCTGACACCAGACTAACCCCATCACGAGGCGAGGCTGACACCAGACTGACACCATCACGAGGCGAGGCTGACACCAGACTGACACCATTATGATGTGAGGCTGACACCAGACTGAACCCATCACGAGGCGAGGCTGACACCAGACTGACCCCATCACGAGGCGAGGCATACACCATACTGACACCATCACGAGGCGAGGCTGACACCAGACTGACCCCATCACGAGGCGAGGCTGACAACAGACTGACACCATCATGATGTGAGGCTGACACCAGACTGAACCCATCACGAGGCGAGGCTGACACCAGACTGACCCCATCACGAGGCGAGGCTAACACCAGACTGACCCCATCACGATGTGAGGCTGACACCAGACTGACCCCATCATGATGTGAGGCTGACCCCAGACTGACCCCATCACGATGTGAGGCTGACACCAGACTGACCCCATCACGATGTGAGGCTGACCCCAGACTGACCCCATCACGATGTGAGGCTGACACCAGACTGACCCCATCACGAGGCGAGGCTGACACCAGACTGACCCCATCACGAGGCGAGGCTGACACCAGACTGACCCCATCACGAGGCGAGGCTGACACCGGACTGACTCCATCACGAGGCGAGGCTGACACCAGACTGACCACATCATGAGGCGAGGCTGACACCAGACTGACCCCATCACTAGGCGAGGCTGACACCGCACTGACTCCATCACGAGGCGAGGCTGACACCAGACTGACCCCATCACGAGGCGAGGCTGACACCGGACTGACCCCATCACGAGGCGAGACTGACACCAGACTGACTCCATCACGAGGCGAGGCTGACACCAGACTGACCCCATCACGAGGCGAGGCTTACACCAGTCTGACCCCATCACGAGGCGAGGCTGACACCAGACTGACACCATCATGAGGCGAGGCTGACACCAGACTGACACCATCACGAGGCGAGACTGACACCAGACTGACCCCATCATGATGTGAGGCTGACACCAGACTGACCCCATCTTTAGGCGAGGCTGACACCAGACTGACACCATCACGAGGCGAGGCTGACACCAGACTGACACCATCACGAGGCGAGGCTGACACCAGACTGACCCCATCACGAGGCGAGGCTGACACCAGACTGACCCCATCACTAGCGAGGCTGACACCAGACTGACACCATCATGATGTGAGGCTGACACCAGACTGACCCCATCACGAGGCGAGGCTGACACCAGACTGACCCCATCACGAGGCAAGGCTGACACCAAACTGACACCATCACGAGGCGAGGCTGACACCAGACTGACACCATCACGAGGTGAAGCTGACACCAGACTGACACCATCATGATGTGAGGCTGACACCAAACTGACCCCATCACTAGGCGAGGCAGACACCAGACTGACCCCATCACGAGGCGAGACTAACACCAGACTGACCCCATCACGAGGCGAGGCTGACACCAGACTGACCCCATCACGAGGCGAGGTTGACACCAGACTGACACCATCACAAGGTGAGGCTGAAACCAGACTGACCCCATCACGAGGCGAGGCTGACACCAGACTGACCCCATCACGGGGCGAGGCTGACATCAGACTGACACCATCACGAGGCGAGGCTGTCACCAGACTGACCCCATCACGAGGCGAGGCTGACACCAGACTGACACCATCACGAGGCGAGACTGACACCAGACTGACCCCATCATGATGTGAGGCTGACACCAGACTGACCCCATCACGTGGCGAGGCTGACACTAGACTGACACCATCATGATGTGAGGCTGACACCAGACTGACCCCATCACGTGGCGAGGCTGACACCAGACTGACTCTATCACTAGGCTAGGCTGACACGAGACATACACCATCACGAGGCGAGACAGACATCAGACTGACACCATCACGAGGCGAGGCTGACACCAGACTGACCCCATCACGAGGCGAGGCTGACACCAGACTGACACCATCACGAGGCGAGGCTGACACCAGACTGACACCATCACGAGGCGAGACTGACACCAGACTGACCCCATCACGGGGCGAGGCTGACACCAGACTGACCACATCACGAGGCGAGGCTGATACCAGACTGACCCCATCACGAGGCGAGGCTGACACCAGACTGACCCCATCAGGAGGCGAGGCTGACACCAGACTGACCCCATCTCGATGTGAGGCTGACACCAGACTGACACCATCACGAGGCGAGACAGACACCAGACTGACACCATCACGAGGCGAGGCTGACACCAGACTGACCCTATCACGAGGCGAGGCTGACCCCAGACTGACCCCATCACGAGGTGAGGCTGACACCAGACTGACCCCATCACGAGGCGAGGCTGACACCAGACTGAACCCATCACGGGGCGAGGCTGACACCAGACTGACCCCATCATGAGGCGAGGCTGACACCAGACTGACACCATCACGAGGCGAGGCTGACACAAGACTGACACCATCACGAGTCGAAACTGACACCAGACTGACCAAATCATGATGTGAGGCTGACTCCAGACTGACCCCATCACTAGGCGAGGCTGACACCAGACTAACCCCATCACGAGGCGAGGCTGACACCAGACTGACACTATCACGAGGCGAGGCTGACATCAGACTGACACCATTATGATGTGAGGCTGACACCAGACTGAACCCATCACGAGGCGAGGCTGACACCAGACTGACCCCATCACGAGGCGAGGCATACACCAGACTGACACCATCACGAGGCGAGGCTGACACCAGACTGACCCCATCACGAGGCGAGGCTGACAACAGACTGACACCATCATGATGTGAGGCTGACACCAGACTGAACCCATCACGAGGCGAGGCTGACACCAGACTGACCCCATCACGAGGCGAGGCTAACACCAGACTGACCCCATCACGAGGCGAGGCTGACACCAGACTGACACCATCACGATGTGAGGCTGACACCAGACTGACCCCATCATGAGGCGAGGCTGACACCAGACTGACACCATCACGATGTGAGGCTGACACCAGACTGACCCCATCATGAGGCGAGGCTGACACCAGACTGACCCCATCACGATGTGAGGCTGACACCAGACTGACCCCATCACGATGTGAGGTTGACACCAGACTGACCCCATCATGAGGCGAGGCTGACACCAGACTGACCCCATCACGATGTGAGGCTGACACCAGACTGACCCCATCACGATGTGAGGCTGACACCAGACTGACCCCATCACGATGTGAGGCTGACACCAGACTGACCCCATCACGATGTGAGGCTGACCCCAGACTGACCCCATCACGATGTGAGGCTGACACCAGACTGACCCCATCACGATGTGAGGCTGACCCCAGACTGACCCCATCACGATGTGAGGCTGACACCAGACTGACCCCATCACGAGGCGAGGCTGACACCAGACTGACCCCATCACGAGGCGAGGCTGACACCAGACTGACCCCATCACGAGGCGAGGCTGACACCGGACTGACTCCATCACGAGGCGAGGCTGACACCAGACTGACCACATCACGAGGCGAGGCTGACACCAGACTGACCCCATCACTAGGCGAGGCTGACACCGCACTGACTCCATCACGAGGCGAGGCTGACACCAGACTGACCCCATCACGAGGCGAGGCTGACACCGGACTGACCCCATCACGAGGCGAGACTGACACCAGACTGACTCCATCACGAGGCGAGGCTGACACCAGACTGACCCCATCACGAGGCGAGGCTTACACCAGTCTGACCCCATCACGAGGCGAGGCTGACACCAGACTGACACCATCATGAGGCGAGGCTGACACCAGACTGACACCATCACGAGGCGAGACTGACACCAGACTGACCCCATCATGATGTGAGGCTGACACCAGACTGACCCCATCTTTAGGCGAGGCTGACACCAGACTGACACCATCACGAGGCGAGGCTGACACCAGACTGACACCATTACGAGGCGAGGCTGACACTAGACTGACCCCATCACGAGGCGAGGCTGACACCAGACTGACCCCATCACTAGCGAGGCTGACACCAGACTGACACCATCATGATGTGAGGCTGACACCAGACTGACCCCATCACGAGGCGAGGCTGACACCAGACTGACCCCATCACGAGGCAAGGCTGACACCAAACTGACACCATCACGAGGCGAGGCTGACACCAGACTGACACCATCACGAGGTGAAGCTGACACCAGACTGACACCATCATGATGTGAGGCTGACACCAAACTGACCCCATCACTAGGCGAGGCAGACACCAGACTGACCCCATCACGAGGCGAGACTAACACCAGACTGACCCCATCACGAGGCGAGGCTGACACCAGACTGACCCCATCACGAGGCGAGGTTGACACCAGACTGACACCATCACAAGGTGAGGCTGAAACCAGACTGACCCCATCACGAGGCGAGGCTGACACCAGACTGACCCCATCACGGGGCGAGGCTGACATCAGACTGACACCATCACGAGGCGAGGCTGTCACCAGACTGACCCCATCACGAGGCGAGGCTGACACCAGACTGACACCATCACGAGGCGAGACTGACACCAGACTGACCCCATCATGATGTGAGGCTGACACCAGACTGACCCCATCACGTGGCGAGGCTGACACTAGACTGACACCATCATGATGTGAGGCTGACACCAGACTGACCCCATCACGTGGCGAGGCTGACACCAGACTGACTCTATCACTAGGCTAGGCTGACACCAGACATACACCATCACGAGGCGAGACAGACATCAGACTGACACCATCACGAGGCGAGGCTGACACCAGACTGACCCCATCACGAGGCGAGGCTGACACCAGACTGACACCATCACGAGGCGAGGCTGACACCAGACTGACACCATCACGAGGCGAGACTGACACCAGACTGACCCCATCACGGGGCGAGGCTGACACCAGACTGACCACATCACGAGGCGAGGCTGACACCAGACTGACCCCATCACGAGGCGAGGCTGACACCAGACTGACCCCATCAGGAGGCGAGGCTGACACCAGACTGACCCCATCTCGATGTGAGGCTGACACCAGACTGACACCATCACGAGGCGAGACAGACACCAGACTGACACCATCACGAGGCGAGGCTGACACCAGACTGACCCTATCACGAGGCGAGGCTGACCGCAGACTGACCCCATCACGAGGTGAGGCTGACACCAGACTGACCCCATCACGAGGCGAGGCTGACACCAGACTGAACCCATCACGGGGCGAGGCTGACACCAGACTGACCCCATCATGAGGCGAGGCTGACACCAGACTGACACCATCACGAGGCGAGGCTGACACAAGACTGACACCATCACGAGTCGAAACTGACACCAGACTGACCAAATCATGATGTGAGGCTGACTCCAGACTGACCCCATCACTAGGCGAGGCTGACACCAGACTAACCCCATCACGAGGCGAGGCTGACACCAGACTGACACTATCACGAGGCGAGGCTGACACCAGACTGACACCATTATGATGTGAGGCTGACACCAGACTGAACCCATCACGAGGCGAGGCTGACACCAGACTGACCCCATCACGAGGCGAGGCATACACCAGACTGACACCATCACGAGGCGAGGCTGACACCAGACTGACCCCATCACGAGGCGAGGCTGACAACAGACTGACACCATCATGATGTGAGGCTGACACCAGACTGAACCCATCACGAGGCGAGGCTGACACCAGACTGACCCCATCACGAGGCGAGGCTAACACCAGACTGACCCCATCACGAGGCGAGGCTGACACCAGACTGACACCATCACGATGTGAGGCTGACACCAGACTGACCCCATCATGAGGCGAGGCTGACACCAGACTGACACCATCACGATGTGAGGCTGACACCAGACTGACCCCATCATGAGGCGAGGCTGACACCAGACTGACCCCATCACGATGTGAGGCTGACACCAGACTGACCCCATCACGATGTGAGGTTGACACCAGACTGACCCCATCATGAGGCGAGGCTGACACCAGACTGACCCCATCACGATGTGAGGCTGACACCAGACTGACCCCATCACGATGTGAGGCTGACACCAGACTGACCCCATCACGATGTGAGGCTGACACCAGACTGACCCCATCACGATGTGAGGCTGACCCCAGACTGACCCCATCACGATGTGAGGCTGACACCAGACTGACCCCATCACGATGTGAGGCTGACCCCAGACTGACCCCATCACGATGTGAGGCTGACACCAGACTGACCCCATCACGAGGCGAGGCTGACACCAGACTGACCCCATCACGAGGCGAGGCTGACACCAGACTGACCCCATCACGAGGCGAGGCTGACACCGGACTGACTCCATCACGAGGCGAGGCTGACACCAGACTGACCACATCACGAGGCGAGGCTGACACCAGACTGACCCCATCACTAGGCGAGGCTGACACCGCACTGACTCCATCACGAGGCGAGGCTGACACCAGACTGACCCCATCACGAGGCGAGGCTGACACCGGACTGACCCCATCACGAGGCGAGACTGACACCAGACTGACTCCATCACGAGGCGAGGCTGACACCAGACTGACCCCATCACGAGGCGAGGCTTACACCAGACTGACCCCATCACGAGGCGAGGCTGACACCAAACTGACCCCATCACTAGGCGAGGCAGACACCAGACTGACCCCATCACGAGGCGAGACTAACACCAGACTGACCCCATCACGAGGCGAGGCTGACACCAGACTGACCCCATCACGAGGCGAGGTTGACACCAGACTGACACCATCACAAGGTGAGGCTGAAACCAGACTGACCCCATCACGAGGCGAGGCTGACACCAGACTGACCCCATCACGGGGCGAGGCTGACATCAGACTGACACCATCACGAGGCGAGGCTGTCACCAGACTGACCCCATCACGAGGCGAGGCTGACACCAGACTGACACCATCACGAGGCGAGACTGACACCAGACTGACCCCATCATGATGTGAGGCTGACACCAGACTGACCCCATCACGTGGCGAGGCTGACACTAGACTGACACCATCATGATGTGAGGCTGACACCAGACTGACCCCATCACGTGGCGAGGCTGACACCAGACTGACTCTATCACTAGGCTAGGCTGACACCAGACATACACCATCACGAGGCGAGACAGACATCAGACTGACACCATCACGAGGCGAGGCTGACACCAGACTGACCCCATCACGAGGCGAGGCTGACACCAGACTGACACCATCACGAGGCGAGGCTGACACCAGACTGACACCATCACGAGGCGAGACTGACACCAGACTGACCCCATCACGGGGCGAGGCTGACACCAGACTGACCACATCACGAGGCGAGGCTGACACCAGACTGACCCCATCACGAGGCGAGGCTGACACCAGACTGACCCCATCAGGAGGCGAGGCTGACACCAGACTTGACCCCATCTCGATGTGAGGCTGACACCAGACTGACACCATCACGAGGCGAGACAGACACCAGACTGACACCATCACGAGCGAGGCTGACACCAGACTGACCCTATCACGAGGCGAGGCTGACCCCAGACTGACCCCATCACGAGGTGAGGCTGACACCAGACTGACCCCATCACGAGGCGAGGCTGACACCAGACTGAACCAATCACGGGCGAGGCTGACACCAGACTGACCCCATCATGAGGCGAGGCTGACACCAGACTGACACCATCACGAGGCGAGGCTGACACAAGACTGACACCATCACGAGTTGAAACTGACACCAGACTGACCAAATCATGATGTGAGGCTGACTCCAGACTGACCCCATCACTAGGCGAGGCTGACACCAGACTAACCCCATCACGAGGCGAGGCTGACACCAGACTGACACCATCACGAGGCGAGGCTGACACCAGACTGACACCATTATGATGTGAGGCTGACACCAGACTGAACCCATCACGAGGCGAGGCTGACACCAGACTGACCCCATCAAGAGGCGAGGCATACACCAGACTGACACCATCACGAGGCGAGGCTGACACCAGACTGACCCCATCACGAGGCGAGGCTGACAACAGACTGACACCATCATGATGTGAGGCTGACACCAGACTGAACCCATCACGAGGCGAGGCTGACACCAGACTGACCCCATCACGAGGCGAGGCTAACACCAGACTGACCCCAACACGAGGCGAGGCTGACACCAGACTGACACCATCACGATGTGAGGCTGACACCAGACTGACCCCATCATGAGGCGAGGCTGACACCAGACTGACACCATCACGATGTGAGGCTGACACCAGACTGACCCCATCACGATGTGAGGCTGACACCAGACTGACCCCATCACGATGTGAGGCTGACCCCAGACTGACCCCATCATGATGTGAGGCTGACACCAGACTGACCCCATCACGAGGCAAGGCTGACACCAGACTGACCCCATCACGAGGCGAGGCTGACACCAGACTGACCCCATCACGAGGCGAGGCTGACACCGGACTGACTCCATCACGAGGCGAGGCTGACACCAGACTGACCACATCACGAGGCGAGGCTGACACCGGACTGACCCCATCACGAGGCGAGACTGACACCAGACTGACCCAATCATGAGGCGAGGCTGACACCAGACTGACCCCATCACGAGGCGAGGCTGACACCAGACTGACCCCATCATGAGGCGAGGCTGACACCAGACTGACACCATCATGATGTGAGGCTGACACCAGACTGACCCCATCACGAGGCGAGACTGACACGAGACTGACCCCATCACGAGGCGAGGCTGACACCAGACTGACACCATCACGAGGCGAGGCTGACACCAGACTGACCCCATCACGAGGCGAGGCTGACACGAGACTGACACCATCATGATGAGAGGCTGACACCAGACTGACCCCATCACGAGGCGAGGCTGACACCGGACTGACTCCATCACGAGGCGAGGCTGACACCAGACTGACCCCATCACGAGGCGAGGCTGACACCAGACTGACCCCATCACGAGGCGAGGCTGAAACCAGACTGACCCCATCACGAGGCGAGGCTGACACCAGACTGACCCCATCACGAGGCGAGGCTGACACCAGACTGACCCCATCACGAGGCGAGGCTGACACCAGTCTGACCCCATCACGATGCGAGGCTAAAACCGGACTGACAACCATCACGAGGCGAGACTGACACCAGACTGACCCCATCATGATGTGAGGCTGACACCAGACTGACCCCATCACGAGGCGAGGCTGACACCAGACTGACACCATCACGAGGCGAGGCTGACACCAGACTGACACCATCATGATGAGAGGCTGACACCAGACTGACCCCATGAAGAGGCGAGACTGACACCAGACTGACACCATCACGAGGCGAGACTGACACCAGACTGACACCATCACGAGGCGAGGCTGACACCAGACTGACACCATCACGAGGCGAGGCTGACACCAGACTGACCCCATCACGAGGCGAGGCTGACACCAGACTGAACCGATCACGAGGCGAGTCTGATACCAGACTGACCCCATCACGAGGCGAGGCTGACACAAGACTGACACCATCACAAGGCGAGACTGACACCAAACTGACACCATCACGAGGCGAGGCTGACACCAGACTGACACCATCACGAGGTGAAGCTGACACCAGACTGACACCATCATGATGTGAGGCTGACACCAAACTGACCCCATCACTAGGCGAGGCAGACACCAGACTGACCCCATCACGAGGCGAGACTAACACCAGACTGACCCCATCACGAGGCGAGGCTGACACCAGACTGACCCCATCACGAGGCGAGGTTGACACCAGACTGACACCATCACAAGGTGAGGCTGAAACCAGACTGACCCCATCACGAGGCGAGGCTGACACCAGACTGACCCCATCACGGGGCGAGGCTGACATCAGACTGACACCATCACGAGGCGAGGCTGTCACCAGACTGACCCCATCACGAGGCGAGGCTGACACCAGACTGACACCATCACGAGGCGAGACTGACACCAGACTGACCCCATCATGATGTGAGGCTGACACCAGACTGACCCCATCACGTGGCGAGGCTGACACTAGACTGACACCATCATGATGTGAGGCTGACACCAGACTGACCCCATCACGTGGCGAGGCTGACACCAGACTGACTCTATCACTAGGCTAGGCTGACACCAGACATACACCATCACGAGGCGAGACAGACATCAGACTGACACCATCACGAGGCGAGGCTGACACCAGACTGACCCCATCACGAGGCGAGGCTGACACCAGACTGACACCATCACGAGGCGAGGCTGACACCAGACTGACACCATCACGAGGCGAGACTGACACCAGACTGACCCCATCACGGGGCGAGGCTGACACCAGACTGACCACATCACGAGGCGAGGCTGACACCAGACTGACCCCATCACGAGGCGAGGCTGACACCAGACTGACCCCATCAGGAGGCGAGGCTGACACCAGACTGACCCCATCTCGATGTGAGGCTGACACCAGACTGACACCATCACGAGGCGAGACAGACACCAGACTGACACCATCACGAGGCGAGGCTGACACCAGACTGACCCTATCACGAGGCGAGGCAGACCCCAGACTGACCCCATCACGAGGTGAGGCTGACACCAGACTGACCCCATCACGAGGCGAGGCTGACACCAGACTGAACCCATCACGGGGCGAGGCTGACACCAGACTGACCCCATCATGAGGCGAGGCTGACACCAGACTGACACCATCACGAGGCGAGGCTGACACAAGACTGACACCATCACGAGTCGAAACTGACACCAGACTGACCAAATCATGATGTGAGGCTGACTCCAGACTGACCCCATCACTAGGCGAGGCTGACACCAGACTAACCCCATCACGAGGCGAGGCTGACACCAGACTGACACCATTATGATGTGAGGCTGACACCAGACTGAACCCATCACGAGGCGAGGCTGACACCAGACTGACACCATTATGATGTGAGGCTGACACCAGACTGAACCCATCACGAGGCGAGGCTGACACCAGACTGACCCCATCACGAGGCGAGGCATACACCAGACTGACACCATCACGAGGCGAGGCTGACACCAGACTGACCCCATCACGAGGCGAGGCTGACAACAGACTGACACCATCATGATGTGAGGCTGACACCAGACTGAACCCATCACGAGGCGAGGCTGACACCAGACTGACCCCATCACGAGGCGAGGCTAACACCAGACTGACCCCAACACGAGGCGAGGCTGACACCAGACTGACACCATCACGATGTGAGGCTGACACCAGACTGACCCCATCATGAGGCGAGGCTGACACCAGACTGACACCATCACGATGTGAGGCTGACACCAGACTGACCCCATCATGAGGCGAGGCTGACACCAGACTGACCCCATCACGATGTGAGGCTGACACCAGACTGACCCCATCACGATGTGAGGTTGACACCAGACTGACCCCATCATGAGGCGAGGCTGACACCAGACTGACCCCATCACGATGTGAGGCTGACACCAGACTGACCCCATCACGATGTGAGGCTGACACCAGACTGACCCCATCACGATGTGAGGCTGACACCAGACTGACCCCATCACGATGTGAGGCTGACACCAGACTGACCCCATCACGATGTGAGGCTGACACCAGACATACCCCATCACGATGTGAGGCTGACCCCAGACTGACCCCATCATGATGTGAGGCTGACACCAGACTGACCCCATCACGAGGCGAGGCTGACACCAGACTGACCCCATCACGAGGCGAGGCTGACACCAGACTGACCCCATCACGAGGCGAGGCTGACACCGGACTGACTCCATCACGAGGCGAGGCTGACACCAGACTGACCACATCACGAGGCGAGGCTGACACCGGACTGACCCCATCACGAGGCGAGACTGACACCAGACTGACCCAATCATGAGGCGAGGCTGACACCAGACTGACACCATCACGAGGCGAGGCTGACACCAGACTGACCCCATCACGAGGCGAGGCTGACACGAGACTGACACCATCATGATGAGAGGCTGACACCAGACTGACCCCATCACGAGGCGAGGCTGACACCGGACTGACTCCATCACGAGGCGAGGCTGACACCAGACTGACCCCATCACGAGGCGAGGCTGACACCAGACTGACCCCATCACGAGGCGAGGCTGACACCAGACTGACCCCATCACGAGGCGAGGCTGAAACCAGACTGACCCCATCACGAGGCGAGGCTGACACCAGACTGACCCCATCACGAGGCGAGGCTGACACCAGACTGACCCCATCACGAGGCGAGGCTGACACCAGACTGACCCCATCACGATGCGAGGCTAAAACCGGACTGACAACCATCACGAGGCGAGACTGACACCAGACTGACCCCATCATGATGTGAGGCTGACACCAGACTGACCCCATCACGAGGCGAGGCTGACACCAGACTGACACCATCACGAGGCGAGGCTGACACCAGACTGACACCATCATGATGAGAGGCTGACACCAGACTGACCCCATGAAGAGGCGAGACTGACACCAGACTGACCCCATCACGAGGCGAGGCTGACACAAGACTGACCCCATCACGAGGCGAGGCTGACACCAGACTTACACCATCATGATGTGAGGCTGACACCAGACTGACCCCATCACGATGTGAGGCTGACACCAGACTGACCCCATCACGATGTGAGGCTGACACCAGACTGACCCCATCACGATGTGAGGCTGACACCAGACTGACCCCATCACGATGTGAGGCTGACACCAGACTGACCCCATGAAGAGGCGAGGCTGACACCAGACTGACCCCATCACGAGGCGAGGCTGACACCAGACTGATCCCATCACGAGGCGAGGCTGACACCAGACTTACACCATCATGATGTGAGGCTGACACCAGACTGACCCCATCACGATGTGAGGCTGACACCAGACTGACCCCATCACGATGTGAGGCTGACACCAGACTGACACCATCACGAGGCGAGACTGACACCAGACTGACACCATCACGAGGCGAGACTGACACCATCACGAGGCGAGGCTGACACCAGACTGACCCCATCACGAGGCGAGGCTGACACCAGACTGACACCATCACGAGGCGAGACTGACACCAGACTGACCCCATCACGAGGCGAGGGTGACACCAGACTAACCCCATCACGAGGAGAGGCTGACACCAGACTGACCCCATCACGAGGCGAGGCTGACACCAGACTGACACCATCACGAGGCGAGGCTGACCCCAGACTGACCCCATCACGAGGCGAGGCTGACACTAGACTGACCCCATCACGAGGCGAGGCTGACACCAGACTGACCCCATCACGAGGCGAGGCTGACACCAGACTGACCCCATCACGAGGCGAGGCTGACACCAGACTGACCCCATCACGAGGCGAGGCTGACACCAGACTGAACCGATCACGAGGCGAGTCTGACACCAGACTGACCCCATCACGAGGCGAGGCTGACACAAGACTGACACCATCACGAGGCGAGACTGACACCATCACGAGGCGAGGCTGACACCAGACTGACACCATCATGAGGCGAGGCTGACACCAGACTGACCCCATCACGAGGCGAGGCTGACACCAGACTGAACCGATCACGAGGCGAGTCTGACACCAGACTGACCCCATCACGAGGCGAGGCTGACACAAGACTGACACCATCACAAGGCGAGACTGACACCAGACTGACACCATCACGAGGCGAGGCTGACACCAGACTGACACCATCACGAGGCGAGGCTGACACCAGACTGACCCCATCAGCAGGCGAGGCTGACACCAAATTGACCCCATCACGAGGCGAGGCTGACATCAGACTGACCCCATCACGAGGCGAGGCTGACACCAGACTGAACGCATCACGGGGCAAGACTGACACCGGACTGACCCCATCACGAGGCGATGCTGACACCAGACTGACCCCATCACGAGGCGAGGCTGACACCAGACTGACACCATTACGATGTGAGGCTGACACCAGACTGACCCCATCACGAGGCGAGGCTGACACCAGACTGACACCATCATGAGGCGAGGCTGACACCAGACTGACCCCATCACGAGGCGAGGCTGACACCAGACTGACCCCATCACTAGGCGAGGCTGACACCAGACTGACCCCATCACGAGGCGAGACTGACCCCAGACTGACCCCATCACAAGGCGAGGCTGACACCAGACTGACCCCATCACGAGGCGAGGCTGACACCAGACTGACCCCATCACGAGGCGAGGCTGACACCAGACTGACCCCATCACGAGGCGAGGCTGACACCAGACTGAACCGATCACGAGGCGAGTCTGACACCAGACTGACCCCATCACGAGGCGAGGCTGACACAAGACTGACACCATCACGAGTCGAGACTGACACCAGACTGACACCATCACGAGGCGAGGCTGACACCAGACTGACACCATCACGAGGCGAGGCTGACACCAGACTGACCCCATCACGAGGCGAGGCTGACACCAGACTGAACCGATCACGAGGCGAGTCTGATACCAGACTGACCCCATCACGAGGCAAGGCTGACACAAGACTGACACCATCACAAGGCGAGACTGACACCAGACTGACCCCATCACGAGGCGAGGCCGACACCGGACTGACCCCATCACGAGGCGAGGCTGAAACCAGACTGACACCATCACGAGGCGAGGCTGACACCAGACTGACCCCATCACTAGGCGAGGCTGACACCAGATTGACCCCATCACGAGGCGAGACTGACCCCAGACTGACCCCATCACGAGGCGAGGCTGACACCAGACTGACCCCATCACGAGGCGAGGCTGACACCAGACTGACCCCATCACGAGGCGAGGCTGACACCAGACTGACCCCATCACGAGGCGAGGCTGACACCAAATTAACCCCATCACGAGGCGAGGCTGACATCAGACTGACACCATCAAGAGGCGAGGCTGACACCAGACTGACACCATCATGATGTGAGACTGACACCAGACTGACACCATCACGAGGCGAGGCTGACACCAGACTGACCCCATCACGAGGCGAGGCTGACACCAGAATGACACCATCACGAGGCGAGGCTGACACCAGACTGACCCTATCACGAGGCGAGGCTGACACCAGACTGACCACATCACGAGGCGAGGCTGACACCAGACTGACACCATCATGATGTGAGGCTGACACCAGACTGACCCCATCACGAGGCGAGGCTGACACCAGACTTACCCCATCACGAGGCGAGGCTGACACCAGAATGACCCCATCACGGGGAGAGGCTGACACCAGACTGACCCCATCACGAGGCGAGACTGACACCAGACTGACCCAATCATGAGGCGAGGCTGACACCAGACTGACACCATCACGAGGCGAGGCTGACACCAGACTGACCCCATCACGAGGCGAGGCTGACACCAGACTGACCCCATCATGATGTGAGGCTGACACCAGACTGACCCCATCACGAGGCGAGGCTGACACCAGACTGACCCCATCACGAGGCGAGACTGACACGAGACTGACCCCATCACGAGGCGAGGCTGACACCAGACTGACACCATCATGATGTGAGGCTGACACCAGACTGACCCCATGAAGAGGCGAGGCTGACACCAGACTGACCCCATCACGAGGCGAGGCTGACACCAGACTGATCCCATCACGAGGCGAGGCTGACACCAGACTTACACCATCATGATGTGAGGCTGACACCAGACTGACCCCATCACGATGTGAGGCTGACACCAGACTGACCCCCATCACGATGTGAGGCTGACACCAGACTGACACCATCACGAGGCGAGACTGACACCAGACTGACACCATCACGAGGCGAGGCTGAGACCAGACTGACCCCATCACGAGGCGAGGCTGACACCAGACTGACACCATCACGAGGAGAGGCTGACACCAGACTGACCCCATCACTAGGCGAGGCTGACACCAGACTGACCCCATCACGGGGCGAGGCTGACACCAGACTGACACCATCACGAGGCGAGGCTGACACCAGACTGACCGAATCACGGGGCAAGGCTGACACCAGACTGACCCCATCAAGAGGCGAGGCTGACACCAGACTGACCCTATCAAGAGGCGAGGCTGACCCCAGACTGACCCCATCACGAGGTGAGGCTGACACCAGACTGACCCCATCACGAGACGAGGCTGACACCAGACTGAACCCATCACGGGGCGAGGCTGACACCAGACTGACACCATCACGAGTCGAGACTGACACCAAACTGACCAAATCATGATGTGAGGCTGACACCAGACTGACCCCATCACTAGGCGAGGCTGACACCAGACTAACAACATCACGAGGCGAGGCTGACACCAGACTGATACCATCACGAGGCGAGGCTGACACCAGACTGACCCCATCACGAGGCGAGGCTGACACCAGACTGACCCCATCACTAGCGAGGCTGACACCAGACTGACACCATCACGAGGCGAGGCTGACACCAGACTGACCCCATCACGAGGCGAGGCTGACACCAGACTGACCCCATCACGAGGCGAGGCTGACACAAGACTGACACCATCACAAGGCGAGACTGACACCAGACTGACCCCATCACGAGGCGAGGCCGACACCGGACTGACCCCATCACGAGGCGAGGCTGAAACCAGACTGACACCATCACGAGGCGAGGCTGACACCAGACTGACCCCATCACGAGGCGAGACTGACCCCAGACTGACCCCATCACGAGGCGAGGCTGACACCAGACTGACCCCATCACGAGGCGAGGCTGACACCAGACTGACCCCATCACGAGGCGAGGCTGACACCAGACTGACCCCATCACGAGGCGAGGCTGACAATAAATTAACCCCATCACGATGCGAGGCTAAAACCGGACTGACAACCATCACGAGGCGAGACTGACACCAGACTGACCCCATCATGATGTGAGGCTGACACCAGACTGACCCCATCACGAGGCGAGGCTGACACCAGACTGACACCATCACGAGGCGAGGCTGACACCAGACTGACACCATCATGATGAGAGGCTGACACCAGACTGACCCCATGAAGAGGCGAGACTGACACCAGACTGACACCATCACGAGGCGAGACTGACACCAGACTGACACCATCACGAGGCGAGGCTGACACCAGACTGACACCATCACGAGGCGAGGCTGACACCAGACTGACCCCATCACGAGGCGAGGCTGACACCAGACTGAACCGATCACGAGGCGAGTCTGATACCAGACTGACCCCATCACGAGGCGAGGCTGACACAAGACTGACACCATCACAAGGCGAGACTGACACCAAACTGACACCATCACGAGGCGAGGCTGACACCAGACTGACACCATCACGAGGTGAAGCTGACACCAGACTGACACCATCATGATGTGAGGCTGACACCAAACTGACCCCATCACTAGGCGAGGCAGACACCAGACTGACCCCATCACGAGGCGAGACTAACACCAGACTGACCCCATCACGAGGCGAGGCTGACACCAGACTGACCCCATCACGAGGCGAGGTTGACACCAGACTGACACCATCACAAGGTGAGGCTGAAACCAGACTGACCCCATCACGAGGCGAGGCTGACACCAGACTGACCCCATCACGGGGCGAGGCTGACATCAGACTGACACCATCACGAGGCGAGGCTGTCACCAGACTGACCCCATCACGAGGCGAGGCTGACACCAGACTGACACCATCACGAGGCGAGACTGACACCAGACTGACCCCATCATGATGTGAGGCTGACACCAGACTGACCCCATCACGTGGCGAGGCTGACACTAGACTGACACCATCATGATGTGAGGCTGACACCAGACTGACCCCATCACGTGGCGAGGCTGACACCAGACTGACTCTATCACTAGGCTAGGCTGACACCAGACATACACCATCACGAGGCGAGACAGACATCAGACTGACACCATCACGAGGCGAGGCTGACACCAGACTGACCCCATCACGAGGCGAGGCTGACACCAGACTGACACCATCACGAGGCGAGGCTGACACCAGACTGACACCATCACGAGGCGAGACTGACACCAGACTGACCCCATCACGGGGCGAGGCTGACACCAGACTGACCACATCACGAGGCGAGGCTGACACCAGACTGACCCCATCACGAGGCGAGGCTGACACCAGACTGACCCCATCAGGAGGCGAGGCTGACACCAGACTGACCCCATCTCGATGTGAGGCTGACACCAGACTGACACCATCACGAGGCGAGACAGACACCAGACTGACACCATCACGAGGCGAGGCTGACACCAGACTGACCCTATCACGAGGCGAGGCTGACCCCAGACTGACCCCATCACGAGGTGAGGCTGACACCAGACTGACCCCATCACGAGGCGAGGCTGACACCAGACTGAACCCATCACGGGGCGAGGCTGACACCAGACTGACCCCATCATGAGGCGAGGCTGACACCAGACTGACACCATCACGAGGCGAGGCTGACACAAGACTGACACCATCACGAGTCGAAACTGACACCAGACTGACCAAATCATGATGTGAGGCTGACTCCAGACTGACCCCATCACTAGGCGAGGCTGACACCAGACTAACCCCATCACGAGGCGAGGCTGACACCAGACTGACACCATCACGAGGCGAGGCTGACACCAGACTGACACCATTATGATGTGAGGCTGACACCAGACTGAACCCATCACGAGGCGAGGCTGACACCAGACTGACCCCATCACGAGGCGAGGCATACACCAGACTGACACCATCACGAGGCGAGGCATACACCAGACTGACACCATCACGAGGCGAGGCTGACACCAGACTGACCCCATCACGAGGCGAGGCTGACAACAGACTGACACCATCATGATGTGAGGCTGACACCAGACTGAACCCATCACGAGGCGAGGCTGACACCAGACTGACCCCATCACGAGGCGAGGCTAACACCAGACTGACCCCAACACGAGGCGAGGCTGACACCAGACTGACACCATCACGATGTGAGGCTGACACCAGACTGACCCCATCATGAGGCGAGGCTGACACCAGACTGACACCATCACGATGTGAGGCTGACACCAGACTGACCCCATCATGAGGCGAGGCTGACACCAGACTGACCCCATCACGATGTGAGGCTGACACCAGACTGACCCCATCACGATGTGAGGTTGACACCAGACTGACCCCATCATGAGGCGAGGCTGACACCAGACTGACCCCATCACGATGTGAGGCTGACACCAGACTGACCCCATCACGATGTGAGGCTGACACCAGACTGACCCCATCACGATGTGAGGCTGACACCAGACTGACCCCATCACGATGTGAGGCTGACACCAGACTGACCCCATCACGATGTGAGGCTGACACCAGACATACCCCATCACGATGTGAGGCTGACCCCAGACTGACCCCATCATGATGTGAGGCTGACACCAGACTGACCCCATCACGAGGCGAGGCTGACACCAGACTGACCCCATCACGAGGCGAGGCTGACACCAGACTGACCCCATCACGAGGCGAGGCTGACACCGGACTGACTCCATCACGAGGCGAGGCTGACACCAGACTGACCACATCACGAGGCGAGGCTGACACCGGACTGACCCCATCACGAGGCGAGACTGACACCAGACTGACCCAATCATGAGGCGAGGCTGACACCAGACTGACACCATCACGAGGCGAGGCTGACACCAGACTGACCCCATCACGAGGCGAGGCTGACACGAGACTGACACCATCATGATGAGAGGCTGACACCAGACTGACCCCATCACGAGGCGAGGCTGACACCGGACTGACTCCATCACGAGGCGAGGCTGACACCAGACTGACCCCATCACGAGGCGAGGCTGACACCAGACTGACCCCATCACGAGGCGAGGCTGACACCAGACTGACCCCATCACGAGGCGAGGCTGAAACCAGACTGACCCCATCACGAGGCGAGGCTGACACCAGACTGACCCCATCACGAGGCGAGGCTGACACCAGACTGACCCCATCACGAGGCGAGGCTGACACCAGACTGACCCCATCACGATGGGAGGCTAAAACCGGACTGACAACCATCACGAGGCGAGACTGACACCAGACTGACCCCATCATGATGTGAGGCTGACACCAGACTGACCCCATCACGAGGCGAGGCTGACACCAGACTGACACCATCACGAGGCGAGGCTGACACCAGACTGACACCATCATGATGAGAGGCTGACACCAGACTGACCCCATGAAGAGGCGAGACTGACACCAGACTGACCCCATCACGAGGCGAGGCTGACACAAGACTGACCCCATCACGAGGCGAGGCTGACACCAGACTTACACCATCATGATGTGAGGCTGACACCAGACTGACCCCATCACGATGTGAGGCTGACACCAGACTGACCCCATCACGATGTGAGGCTGACACCAGACTGACCCCATCACGATGTGAGGCTGACACCAGACTGACCCCATCACGATGTGAGGCTGACACCAGACTGACCCCATCATGAGGCGAGGCTGACACCAGACTGACACCATCATGATGTGAGGCTGACACCAGACTGACCCCATCGCGAGGCGAGGCTGACACCAGACTGACACCATCATGATGTGAGGCTGACACCAGACTGACCCCATGAAGAGGCGAGGCTGACACCAGACTGACCCCATCACGAGGCGAGGCTGACACCAGACTGATCCCATCACGAGGCGAGGCTGACACCAGACTTACACCATCATGATGTGAGGCTGACACCAGACTGACCCCATCACGATGTGAGGCTGACACCAGACTGACCCCATCACGATGTGAGGCTGACACCAGACTGACACCATCACGAGGCGAGACTGACACCAGACTGACACCATCACGAGGCGAGACTGACACCATCACGAGGCGAGGCTGACACCAGACTGACCCCATCACGAGGCGAGGCTGACACCAGACTGACACCATCACGAGGCGAGACTGACACCAGACTGACCCCATCACGAGGCGAGGGTGACACCAGACTAACCCCATCACGAGGAGAGGCTGACACCAGACTGACCCCATCACGAGGCGAGGCTGACACCAGACTGACACCATCACGAGGCGAGGCTGACCCCAGACTGACCCCATCACGAGGCGAGGCTGACACTAGACTGACCCCATCACGAGGCGAGGCTGACACCAGACTGACCCCATCACGAGGCGAGGCTGACACCAGACTGACCCCATCACGAGGCGAGGCTGACACCAGACTGACCCCATCACGAGGCGAGGCTGACACCAGACTGAACCGATCACGAGGCGAGTCTGACACCAGACTGACCCCATCACGAGGCGAGGCTGACACAAGACTGACACCATCACGAGGCGAGACTGACACCATCACGAGGCGAGGCTGACACCAGACTGACACCATCATGAGGCGAGGCTGACACCAGACTGACCCCATCACGAGGCGAGGCTGACACCAGACTGAACCGATCACGAGGCGAGTCTGACACCAGACTGACCCCATCACGAGGCGAGGCTGACACAAGACTGACACCATCACAAGGCGAGACTGACACCAGACTGACACCATCACGAGGCGAGGCTGACACCAGACTGACACCATCACGAGGCGAGGCTGACACCAGACTGACCCCATCAGCAGGCGAGGCTGACACCAAATTGACCCCATCACGAGGCGAGGCTGACATCAGACTGACCCCATCACGAGGCGAGGCTGACACCAGACTGAACGCATCACGGGGCAAGACTGACACCGGACTGACCCCATCACGAGGCGATGCTGACACCAGACTGACCCCATCACGAGGCGAGGCTGACACCAGACTGACACCATTACGATGTGAGGCTGACACCAGACTGACCCCATCACGAGGCAAGGCTGACACCAGACTGACACCATCATGAGGCGAGGCTGACACCAGACTGACCCCATCACGAGGCGAGGCTGACACCAGACTGACCCCATCACTAGGCGAGGCTGACACCAGACTGACCCCATCACGAGGCGAGACTGACCCCAGACTGACCCCATCACAAGGCGAGGCTGACACCAGACTGACCCCATCACGAGGCGAGGCTGACACCAGACTGACCCCATCACGAGGCGAGGCTGACACCAGACTGACCCCATCACGAGGCGAGGCTGACACCAGACTGAACCGATCACGAGGCGAGTCTGACACCAGACTGACCCCATCACGAGGCGAGGCTGACACAAGACTGACACCATCACGAGTCGAGACTGACACCAGACTGACACCATCACGAGGCGAGGCTGACACCAGACTGACACCATCACGAGGCGAGGCTGACACCAGACTGACCCCATCACGAGGCGAGGCTGACACCAGACTGAACCGATCACGAGGCGAGTCTGATACCAGACTGACCCCATCACGAGGCAAGGCTGACACAAGACTGACACCATCACAAGGCGAGACTGACACCAGACTGACCCCATCACGAGGCGAGGCCGACACCGGACTGACCCCATCACGAGGCGAGGCTGAAACCAGACTGACACCATCACGAGGCGAGGCTGACACCAGACTGACCCCATCACTAGGCGAGGCTGACACCAG
The DNA here is from genome assembly GCF_062004578.1 of Staurois parvus. Classification (NCBI taxonomy): domain Eukaryota; kingdom Metazoa; phylum Chordata; class Amphibia; order Anura; family Ranidae; genus Staurois; species Staurois parvus. Next base: position 634,047 of record NW_028318901.1, on the reverse strand, counting down.
ATTGACCCCATCACGAGGCGAGACTGACCCCAGACTGACCCCATCACGAGGCGAGGCTGACACCAGACTGACCCCATCACGAGGCGAGGCTGACACCAGACTGACCCCATCACGAGGCGAGGCTGACACCAGACTGACCCCATCACGAGGCGAGGCTGACACCAAATTAACCCCATCACGAGGCGAGGCTGACATCAGACTGACACCATCAAGAGGCGAGGCTGACACCAGACTGACACCATCATGATGTGAGACTGACACCAGACTGACACCATCACGAGGCGAGGCTGACACCAGACTGACCCCATCACGAGGCGAGGCTGACACCAGAATGACACCATCACGAGGCGAGGCTGACACCAGACTGACCCTATCACGAGGCGAGGCTGACACCAGACTGACCACATCACGAGGCGAGGCTGACACCAGACTGACACCATCATGATGTGAGGCTGACACCAGACTGACCCCATCACGAGGCGAGGCTGACACCAGACTTACCCCATCACGAGGCGAGGCTGACACCAGAATGACCCCATCACGGGGAGAGGCTGACACCAGACTGACCCCATCACGAGGCGAGACTGACACCAGACTGACCCAATCATGAGGCGAGGCTGACACCAGACTGACACCATCACGAGGCGAGGCTGACACCAGACTGACCCCATCACGAGGCGAGGCTGACACCAGACTGACCCCATCATGATGTGAGGCTGACACCAGACTGACCCCATCACGAGGCGAGGCTGACACCAGACTGACCCCATCACGAGGCGAGACTGACACGAGACTGACCCCATCACGAGGCGAGGCTGACACCAGACTGACACCATCATGATGTGAGGCTGACACCAGACTGACCCCATGAAGAGGCGAGGCTGACACCAGACTGACCCCATCACGAGGCGAGGCTGACACCAGACTGATCCCATCACGAGGCGAGGCTGACACCAGACTTACACCATCATGATGTGAGGCTGACACCAGACTGACCCCATCACGATGTGAGGCTGACACCAGACTGACCCCATCACGATGTGAGGCTGACACCAGACTGACACCATCACGAGGCGAGACTGACACCAGACTGACACCATCACGAGGCGAGGCTGAGACCAGACTGACCCCATCACGAGGCGAGGCTGACACCAGACTGACACCATCACGAGGAGAGGCTGACACCAGACTGACCCCATCACTAGGCGAGGCTGACACCAGACTGACCCCATCACGGGGCGAGGCTGACACCAGACTGACACCATCACGAGGCGAGGCTGACACCAGACTGACCGAATCACGGGGCAAGGCTGACACCAGACTGACCCCATCAAGAGGCGAGGCTGACACCAGACTGACCCTATCAAGAGGCGAGGCTGACCCCAGACTGACCCCATCACGAGGTGAGGCTGACACCAGACTGACCCCATCACGAGACGAGGCTGACACCAGACTGAACCCATCACGGGGCGAGGCTGACACCAGACTGACACCATCACGAGTCGAGACTGACACCAAACTGACCAAATCATGATGTGAGGCTGACACCAGACTGACCCCATCACTAGGCGAGGCTGACACCAGACTAACAACATCACGAGGCGAGGCTGACACCAGACTGATACCATCACGAGGCGAGGCTGACACCAGACTGACCCCATCACGAGGCGAGGCTGACACCAGACTGACCCCATCACTAGCGAGGCTGACACCAGACTGACACCATCACGAGGCGAGGCTGACACCAGACTGACACCATCACGAGGTGAAGCTGACACCAGACTGACACCATCATGATGTGAGGCTGACACCAAACTGACCCCATCACTAGGCGAGGCAGACACCAGACTGACCCCATCACGAGGCGAGACTAACACCAGACTGACCCCATCATGAGGCGAGGCTGACACCAGACTGACCCCATCACGAGGCGAGGTTGACACCAGACTGACACCATCACGAGGTGAGGCTGAAACCAGACTGACCCCATCACGAGGCGAGGCTGACACCAGACTGACCCCATCACGGGGCGAGGCTGACATCAGACTGACACCATCACGAGGCGAGGCTGTCACCAGACTGACCCCATCACGAGGCGAGGCTGACACCAGACTGACACCATCACGAGGCGAGACTGACACCAGACTGACCCCACCATGATGTGAGGCTGACACCAGACTAACCCCACCACGAGGCGAGGCTGACACCAGACTGACACCATCATGATGTGAGGCTGACACCAGACTGACCCCATCACGTGGCGAGGCTGACACCAGACTGACTCTATCACTAGGCTAGGCTGACACCAGACATACACCATCACGAGGCGAGACAGACATCAGACTGACACCATCACGAGGCGAGGCTGACACCAGACTGACCCCATCACGAGGCGAGGCTGACACCAGACTGACACCATCACGAGACGAGGCTGACACCAGACTGACACCATCACGAGGCGAGACTGACACCAGACTGACACCATCACGAGGCGAGACTGACACCAGACTGACCCCATCACGAGGCGAGGGTGACACCAGACTGACCCCATCACGAGGAGAGGCTGACACCAGACTGACCCCATCACGAGGCGAGGCTGACACCAGACTGACACCATCACGAGGCGAGGCTGACACCAGACTGAACCGATCACGAGGCGAGTCTGACACCAGACTGACCCCATCACGAGGCGAGGCTGACACAAGACTGACACCATCACGAGGCGAGACTGACACCATCACGAGGCGAGGCTGAACCCAGACTGACTCCATCACGAGGCGAGGCTGACACCAGACTGAACCGATCACGAGGCGAGTCTGACACCAGACTGACCCCATCACGAGGCGAGGCTGACACAAGACTGACACCATCACGAGGCGAGGCTGACACCAGACTTACCCCATCACGAGGCGAGGCTGACACCGGACTGACTCCATCACGAGGCGAGGCTGACACCAGACTGACCCCATCACGAGGCGAGGCTGACACCGGACTGACCCCATCACGAGGCGAGGCTGACACCAGACTGACACCATCACGAGGCGAGGCTGAAACCAGACTGACCCCATCACGAGGCGAGGCTGACACCAGACTGACCCCATCACGAGGCGAGGCTGACACCAGACTGACCCCATCACGAGGCGAGGCTGACACCAGACTGACCCCATCACGATGCGAGGCTAAAACCGGACTGACAACCATCACGAGGCGAGACTGACACCAGACTGACCCCATCATGATGTGAGGCTGACACCAGACTGACCCCATCACGAGGCGAGGCTGACACCAGACTGACACCATCACGAGGCGAGGCTGACACCATACTGACACCATCATGATGAGAGGCTGACACCAGACTGACCCCATGAAGAGGCGAGACTGACACCAGACTGACCCCATCACGAGGCGAGGCTGACACAAGACTGACCCCATCACGAGGCGAGGCTGACACCAGACTTACACCATCATGATGTGAGGCTGACACCAGACTGACCCCATCACGATGTGAGGCTGACACCAGACTGACCCCATCACGATGTGAGGCTGACACCAGACTGACCCCATCACGATGTGAGGCTGACACCAGACTGACCCCATCACGATGTGAGGCTGACACCAGACTGACCCCATCACGAGGCGAGGCTGACACCAGACTGACCCCATCACGAGGCGAGGCTGACACCAGACTGACCCCATCACTAGGCGAGGCTGACACCGGACTGACTCCATCACGAGGCGAGGCTGACACCAGACTGACCCCATCACGAGGCGAGGCTGACACCGGACTGACCCCATCACGAGGCGAGACTGACACCAGACTGACCCAATCATGAGGCGAGGCTGACACCAGACTGACACCATCACGAGGCGAGGCTGACACCAGACTGACCCCATCACGAGGCGAGGCTGACACCAGACTGACACCATCATGATGTGAGGCTGACACCAGACTGACCCCATCACGAGGCGAGGCTGACACCAGACTGACCCCATCACGAGGCGAGACTGACACGAGACTGACCCCATCACGAGGCGAGGCTGACACCAGACTGACACCATCACGAGGCGAGGCTGACACCAGATTGACCCCATCACGAGGCGAGGCTGACACCAGACTGACCCTATCACTAGGCGACGCTGACACCAGACTGACACCATCACGAGGCGAGGCTGAAACCCGACTGACCCCATCACGACACGAGACTGACACCAGACTGACCCCATCACGATGCGAGGCTGACACCGGACTGACACCATCACGAGGCGAGACTGACACCAGACTGACCCAATCACGAGGCGAGGCTGACACCAGACTGACCCCATCACGAGGCGAGGCTGACACCGGACTGACCCCATCACGAGGCGAGACTGACACCAGACTGACCCAATCATGAGGCGAGGCTGACACCAGACAGACACCATCACGAGGCGAGGCTGACACCAGACTGACCCCATCACGAGGCGAGGCTGACACCAGACTGACAACATCATGATGTGAGGCTGACACCAGACTGACCCCATCACGAGGCGAGGCTGACACCAGACTGACACCATCACGAGGCGAGGCTGACACCAGACTGACCCCATCACGAGGCGAGGCTGACACCAGACTGACCCTATCACTAGGCGAGGCTGACACCAGACTGCCACCATCACGAGGCGAGGCTGAAACCCGACTGACCCCATCACGACACGAGACTGACACCAGACTGACCCCATCACGAGGCGAGGCTGACACCAGACTGACCCCATCACGATGCGAGGCTGACACCGGACTGACACCATCACGAGGCGAGACTGACACCAGACTGACCCAATCACGAGGCGAGGCTGACACCAGACTGACCCCATCACGAGGCGAGGCTTACACCAGTCTGACCCCATCACGAGGCGAGGCTGACACCAGACTGACACCATCATGAGGCGAGGCTGACACCAGACTGACACCATCACGAGGCGAGACTGACACCAGACTGACCCCATCATGATGTGAGGCTGACACCAGACTGACCCCATCTTTAGGCGAGGCTGAGACCAGACTGACACCATCACGAGGCGAGGCTGACACCAGACTGACACCATCACGAGGCGAGGCTGACACCAGACTGACACCATCATGATGTGAGGCTGACACCAGACTGACCCCATGAAGAGGCGAGGCTGACACCAGACTGATCCCATCACGAGGCGAGGCTGACACCAGACTTACACCATCATGATGTGAGGCTGACACCAGACTGACCCCATCACGATGTGAGGCTGACACCAGACTGACCCCATCACGATGTGAGGCTGACACCAGACTGACACCATCACGAGGCGAGACTGACACCAGACTGACACCATCACGAGGCAAGACTGACACCAGACTGACACCATCACGAGGCGAGGCTGACACCAGACTGACCCCATCACGAGGCGAAGCTGACACCAGACTGACACCATCACGAGGCGAGACTGACACCAGACTGACCCCATCACGAGGCGAGGGTTACACCAGACTGACCCCATCACGAGGAGAGGCTGACACCAGACTGACCCCATCACGAGGCGAGGCTGACACCAGACTGACACCATCACGAGGCGAGGCTGACCCCAGACTGACCCCATCACGAGGCGAGGCTGACACTAGACTGACCCCATCACGAGGCGAGGCTGACACCAGACTGACCCCATCACGAGGCGAGGCTGACACCAGACTGACCCCATCACGAGGCGAGGCTGACACCAGTCTGACCCCATCACGAGGCGAGGCTGACACCAGACTGACCCCATCACGAGGCGAGGCTGACACAAGACTGACACCATCACGAGGCGAGACTGACACCATCACGAGGCGAGGCTGACACCAGACTGACACCATCACGAGGCGAGGCTGACACCAGACTGACCCCATCACGAGGCGAGGCTGACACCAGACTGAACCGATCACGAGGCGAGTCTGACACCAGACTGACCCCATCACGAGGCGAGGCTGACACAAGACTGACACCATCACAAGGCGAGACTGACACCAGACTGACACCATCACGAGGCAAGGCTGACACCAGACTGACCCCATCACGAGGCGAGGCTGACACCAGACTGACCCCATCAGCAGGCGAGGCTGACACCAAATTGACCCCATCACGAGGCGAGGCTGACATCAGACTGACCCCATCACGAGGCGAGGCTGACACCAGACTGACCGCATCACGGGGCAAGACTGACACCGGACTGACCCCATCACGAGGCGATGCTGACACCAGACTGACCCCATCACGAGGCGAGGCTGACACCAGACTGACACCATTACGATGTGAGGCTGACACCAGACTGACCCCATCATGAGGCGAGGCTGACACCAGACTGACACCATCATGAGGCGAGGCTGACACCAGACTGACCCCATCACGAGGCGAGGCCGACACCGGACTGACCCCATCACAAGGCGAGACTGACACCGAACTGACCCCATCACGAGGCGAGGCTGACACCAGACTGACCCCATCACTAGGCGAGGCTGACACCAGACTGACCCCATCACGAGGCGAGGCTGACACCAGACTGAACCGATCACGAGTCGAGTCTGACACCAGACTGACCCCATCACGAGGCGAGGCTGACACAAGACTGACACCATCACGAGGCGAGACTGACACCAGACTGACACCATCACGAGGCGAGGCTGACACCAGACTGACACCATCACGAGGCGAGGCTGACACCAGACTGACCCCATCACGAGGCGAGGCTGACACCAGACTGAACCGATCACGAGGCGAGTCTGACACCAGACTGACCCCATCACGAGGCGAGGCTGACACAAGACTGACACCATCACGAGGCGAGACTGACACCATCACGAGGCGAGGCTGACACCAGACTGACACCATCACAAGGCGAGACTGACACCAGACTGACACCATCACGAGGCGAGGCTGACACCAGACTGACCCCATCACGAGGCGAGGCTGACACCAGACTGACCCCATCAGCAGGCGAGGCTGACACCAAATTGACCCCATCACGAGGCGAGGCTGACATCAGACTGACCCCATCACGAGGCGAGGCTGACACCAGACTGACCGCATCACGGGGCAAGACTGACACCGGACTGACCCCATCACGAGGCGATGCTGACACCAGACTGACCCCATCACGAGGCGAGGCTGACACCAGACTGACACCATTACGATGTGAGGCTGACACCAGACTGACCCCATCATGAGGCGAGGCTGACACCAGACTGACACCATCATGAGGCGAGGCTGACACCAGACTGACCCCATCACGAGGCGAGACTGACACCAGACTGACCCCATCACGAGGCGAGGCCGACACCGGACTGACCCCATCACAAGGCGAGACTGACACCGAACTGACCCCATCACGAGGCGAGGCTGACACCAGACTGACCCCATCACTAGGCGAGGCTGACACCAGACTGACCCCATCACGAGGCGAGGCTGACACCAGACTGAACCGATCACGAGTCGAGTCTGACACCAGACTGACCCCATCACGAGGCGAGGCTGACACAAGACTGACACCATCACGAGGCGAGACTGACACCAGACTGACACCATCACGAGGCGAGGCTGACACCAGACTGACCCCATCATGAGGCGAGGCTGACACCAGACTGAACTTATCACGAGGCGAGTCTGACACCAGACTGACCCCATCACGAGGCGAGGCTGACACAAGACTGACACCATCACAAGGCGAGACTGACACCAGACTGACCCCATCACGAGGCGAGGCCGACACCGGACTGACCCCATCACGAGGCGAGGCTGAAACCAGACTGACACCATCACGAGGCGAGGCTGACACCAGACTGACCCCATCACGAGGCGAGACTGACCCCAGACTGACCCCATCACGAGGCGAGGCTGACACCAGACTGACCCCATCACGAGGCGAGGCTGACACCAGACTGACCCCATCACGAGGCGAGGCTGACACCAGACTGACCCCATCACGAGGCGAGGCTGACAATAAATTAACCCCATCACGAGGCGAGGCTGACATCAGACTGACACCATCAAGAGACGAGGCTGACACCAGACTGACACCATCATGATGTGAGACTGACACCAGACTGACACCATCACGAGGCGAGGCTGACACCAGACTGACCCCATCACGAGGCGAGGCTGACCCCAGACTGACCCCATCACGAGGCGAGGCTGACACCAGACTGACCCCATCACGAGGCGAGGCTGACACCAGACTGACCCCATCACGAGGCGAGGCTGACACCAGACTGACACCATCACAAGGCGAGACTGACACCAGACTGACACCATCACGAGGCGAGGCTGACACCAGACTGACCCCATCACGAGGCGAGGCTGACACCAGACTGACCCCATCAGCAGGCGAGGCTGACACCAAATTGACCCCATCACGAGGCGAGGCTGACATCAGACTGACCCCATCACGAGGCGAGGCTGACACCAGACTGACCGCATCACGGGGCAAGACTGACACCGGACTGACCCCATCACGAGGCGATGCTGACACCAGACTGACCCCATCACGAGGCGAGGCTGACACCAGACTGACACCATTACGATGTGAGGCTGACACCAGACTGACCCCATCATGAGGCGAGGCTGACACCAGACTGACACCATCATGAGGCGAGGCTGACACCAGACTGACCCCATCACGAGGCGAGACTGACACCAGACTGACCCCATCACGAGGCGAGGCCGACACCGGACTGACCCCATCACAAGGCGAGACTGACACCGAACTGACCCCATCACGAGGCGAGGCTGACACCAGACTGACCCCATCACTAGGCGAGGCTGACACCAGACTGACCCCATCACGAGGCGAGGCTGACACCAGACTGAACCGATCACGAGTCGAGTCTGACACCAGACTGACCCCATCACGAGGCGAGGCTGACACAAGACTGACACCATCACGAGGCGAGACTGACACCAGACTGACACCATCACGAGGCGAGGCTGACACCAGACTGTCCCCATCATGAGGCGAGGCTGACACCAGACTGAACTTATCACGAGGCGAGTCTGACACCAGACTGACCCCATCACGAGGCGAGGCTGACACAAGACTGACACCATCACAAGGCGAGACTGACACCAGACTGACCCCATCACGAGGCGAGGCCGACACCGGACTGACCCCATCACGAGGCGAGGCTGAAACCAGACTGACACCATCACGAGGCGAGGCTGACACCAGACTGACCCCATCACGAGGCGAGACTGACCCCAGACTGACCCCATCACGAGGCGAGGCTGACACCAGACTGACCCCATCACGAGGCGAGGCTGACACCAGACTGACCCCATCACGAGGCGAGGCTGACACCAAATTAACCCCATCACGAGGCGAGGCTGACATCAGACTGACACCATCAAGAGACGAGGCTGACACCAGACTGACACCATCATGATGTGAGACTGACACCAGACTGACACCATCACGAGGCGAGGCTGACACCAGACTGACCCCATCACGAGGCGAGGCTGACCCCAGACTGACCCCATCACGAGGCGAGGCTGACACCAGACTGACCCCATCACGAGGCGAGGCTGACACCAGACTGACCCCATCACGAGGCGAGGCTGACACCAGACTGACCCCATCATGAGGCGAGGCTGACACCAGACTGACACCATCACGAGGAGAGGCTGACACCAGACTGACCCCATCACTAGGCGAGGCTGACACCAGACTGACCCCATCACGGGGCGAGGCTGACACCAGACTGACACCATCACGAGGCGAGGCTGACACCAGACTGACCCCATCACGGGGCAAGGCTGACACCAGACTGACCCAATCATGAGGCGAGGCTGACACCAGACTGACACCATCACGAGGCGAGGCTGACACCAGACTGACCCCATCACGAGGCGAGGCTGACACCAGACTGACACCATCATGATGTGAGGCTGACACCAGACTGACCCCATCATGAGGCGAGGCTGACACCAGACTGACCCCATCACGAGGCGAGACTGACACGAGACTGACCCCATCACGATGCGAGGCTGACACCAGACTGACAACATCATGATGTGAGGCTGACACCAGACTGACCCCATCACGAGGCGAGGCTGACACCAGACTGACCCCATCACGAGGCGAGACTGACACGAGACTGACCCCATCACGAGGCGAGGCTGACACCAGACTGACACCATCACGAGGCGAGGCTGACACCAGACTGACTCCATCACGAGGCGAGGCTGACACCAGACTGACCCTATCACTAGGCGAGGCTGACACCAGACTGACACCATCACGAGGCGAGGCTGAAACCCGACTGACCCCATCACGACACGAGACTGACACCAGACTGACCCCATCACGAGGCGAGGCTGACACCAGACTGACCCCATCACGATGCGAGGCTGACACCGGACTGACACCATCACGAGGCGAGACTGACACCAGACTGACCCAATCACGAGGCGAGGCTGACACCAGACTGACCCCATCACGAGGCGAGGCTTACACCAGTCTGACCCCATCACGAGGCGAGGCTGACACCAGACTGACACCATCATGAGGCGAGGCTGACACCAGACTGACACCATCACGAGGCGAGACTGACACCAGACTGACCCCATCATGATGTGAGGCTGACACCAGACTGACCCCATCTTTAGGCGAGGCTGAGACCAGACTGACACCATCACGAGGCGAGGCTGACACCAGACTGACACCATCACGAGGCGAGGCTGACACCAGACTGACACCATCATGATGTGAGGCTGACACCAGACTGACCCCATGAAGAGGCGAGGCTGACACCAGACTGATCCCATCACGAGGCGAGGCTGACACCAGACTTACACCATCATGATGTGAGGCTGACACCAGACTGACCCCATCACGATGTGAGGCTGACACCAGACTGACCCCATCACGATGTGAGGCTGACACCATCACGAGGCGAGACTGACACCAGACTGACACCATCACGAGGCAAGACTGACACCAGACTGACACCATCACGAGGCGAGGCTGACACCAGACTGACCCCATCACGAGGCGAGGCTGACACCAGACTGACACCATCACGAGGCGAGACTGACACCAGACTGACCCCATCACGAGGCGAGGGTGACACCAGACTGACCCCATCACGAGGAGAGGCTGACACCAGACTGACCCCATCACGAGGCGAGGCTGACAGCAGACTGACACCATCACGAGGCGAGGCTGACCCCAGACTGACCCCATCACGAGGCGAGGCTGACACTAGACTGACCCCATCACGAGGCGAGGCTGACACCAGACTGACCCCATCACGAGGCGAGGCTGACACCAGACTGACCCCATCACGAGGCGAGGCTGACACCAGTCTGACCCCATCACGAGGCGAGGCTGACACCAGACTGAACCGATCACGAGGCGAGTCTGACACCAGACTGACCCCATCACGAGGCGAGGCTGACACAAGACTGACACCATCACGAGGCGAGACTGACACCATCACGAGGCGAGGCTGACACCAGACTGACACCATCACGAGGCGAGGCTGACACCAGACTGACCCCATCACGAGGCGAGGCTGACACCAGACTGAACCGATCACGAGGCGAGTCTGACACCAGACTGACCCCATCACGAGGCGAGGCTGACACAAGACTGACACCATCACAAGGCGAGACTGACACCAGACTGACACCATCACGAGGCGAGGCTGACACCATCACGAGGCGAGGCTGACACCAGACTGACACCATCACAAGGCGAGACTGACACCAGACTGACACCATCACGAGGCGAGGCTGACACCAGACTGACCCCATCACGAGGCGAGGCTGACACCAGACTGACCCCATCAGCAGGCGAGGCTGACACCAAATTGACCCCATCACGAGGCGAGGCTGACATCAGACTGACCGCATCACGGGGCAAGACTGACACCGGACTGACCCCATCACGAGGCGATGCTGACACCAGACTGACCCCATCACGAGGCGAGGCTGACACCAGACTGACACCATTACGATGTGAGGCTGACACCAGACTGACCCCATCATGAGGCGAGGCTGACACCAGACTGACACCATCATGAGGCGAGGCTGACACCAGACTGACCCCATCACGAGGCGAGACTGACACCAGACTGACCCCATCACGAGGCGAGGCCGACACCGGACTGACCCCATCACAAGGCGAGACTGACACCGAACTGACCCCATCACGAGGCGAGGCTGACACCAGACTGACCCCATCACTAGGCGAGGCTGACACCAGACTGACCCCATCACGAGGCGAGGCTGACACCAGACTGAACCGATCACGAGTCGAGTCTGACACCAGACTGACCCCATCACGAGGCGAGGCTGACACAAGACTGACACCATCACGAGGCGAGACTGACACCAGACTGACACCATCACGAGGCGAGGCTGACACCAGACTGACCCCATCATGAGGCGAGGCTGACACCAGACTGAACTTATCACGAGGCGAGTCTGACACCAGACTGACCCCATCACGAGGCGAGGCTGACACAAGACTGACACCATCACAAGGCGAGACTGACACCAGACTGACCCCATCACGAGGCGAGGCCGACACCGGACTGACCCCATCACGAGGCGAGGCTGAAACCAGACTGACACCATCACGAGGCGAGGCTGACACCAGACTGACCCCATCACGAGGCGAGACTGACCCCAGACTGACCCCATCACGAGGCGAGGCTGACACCAGACTGACCCCATCACGAGGCGAGGCTGACACCAGACTGACCCCATCACGAGGCGAGGCTGACACCAGACTGACCCCATCACGAGGCGAGGCTGACAATAAATTAACCCCATCACGAGGCGAGGCTGACATCAGACTGACACCATCAAGAGACGAGGCTGACACCAGACTGACACCATCATGATGTGAGACTGACACCAGACTGACACCATCACGAGGCGAGGCTGACACCAGACTGACCCCATCACGAGGCGAGGCTGACCCCAGACTGACCCCATCACGAGGCGAGGCTGACACCAGACTGACCCCATCACGAGGCGAGGCTGACACCAGACTGACCCCATCACGAGGCGAGGCTGACACCAGACTGACACCATCACAAGGCGAGACTGACACCAGACTGACACCATCACGAGGCGAGGCTGACACCAGACTGACCCCATCACGAGGCGAGGCTGACACCAGACTGACCCCATCAGCAGGCGAGGCTGACACCAAATTGACCCCATCACGAGGCGAGGCTGACATCAGACTGACCCCATCACGAGGCGAGGCTGACACCAGACTGACCGCATCACGGGGCAAGACTGACACCGGACTGACCCCATCACGAGGCGATGCTGACACCAGACTGACCCCATCACGAGGCGAGGCTGACACCAGACTGACACCATTACGATGTGAGGCTGACACCAGACTGACCCCATCATGAGGCGAGGCTGACACCAGACTGACACCATCATGAGGCGAGGCTGACACCAGACTGACCCCATCACGAGGCGAGACTGACACCAGACTGACCCCATCACGAGGCGAGGCCGACACCGGACTGACCCCATCACAAGGCGAGACTGACACCGAACTGACCCCATCACGAGGCGAGGCTGACACCAGACTGACCCCATCACTAGGCGAGGCTGACACCAGACTGACCCCATCACGAGGCGAGGCTGACACCAGACTGAACCGATCACGAGTCGAGTCTGACACCAGACTGACCCCATCACGAGGCGAGGCTGACACAAGACTGACACCATCACGAGGCGAGACTGACACCAGACTGACACCATCACGAGGCGAGGCTGACACCAGACTGTCCCCATCATGAGGCGAGGCTGACACCAGACTGAACTTATCACGAGGCGAGTCTGACACCAGACTGACCCCATCACGAGGCGAGGCTGACACAAGACTGACACCATCACAAGGCGAGACTGACACCAGACTGACCCCATCACGAGGCGAGGCCGACACCGGACTGACCACATCACGAGGCGAGGCTGAAACCAGACTGACACCATCACGAGGCGAGGCTGACACCAGACTGACCCCATCACGAGGCGAGACTGACCCCAGACTGACCCCATCACGAGGCGAGGCTGACACCAGACTGACCCCATCACGAGGCGAGGCTGACACCAGACTGACCCCATCACGAGGCGAGGCTGACACCAAATTAACCCCATCACGAGGCGAGGCTGACATCAGACTGACACCATCAAGAGACGAGGCTGACACCAGACTGACACCATCATGATGTGAGACTGACACCAGACTGACACCATCACGAGGCGAGGCTGACACCAGACTGACCCCATCACGAGGCGAGGCTGACCCCAGACTGACCCCATCACGAGGCGAGGCTGACACCAGACTGACCCCATCACGAGGCGAGGCTGACACCAGACTGACCCCATCACGAGGCGAGGCTGACACCAGACTGACCCCATCATGAGGCGAGGCTGACACCAGACTGACACCATCACGAGGAGAGGCTGACACCAGACTGACCCCATCACTAGGCGAGGCTGACACCAGACTGACCCCATCACGGGGCGAGGCTGACACCAGACTGACACCATCACGAGGCGAGGCTGACACCAGACTGACCCCATCACGGGGCAAGGCTGACACCAGACTGACCCAATCATGAGGCGAGGCTGACACCAGACTGACACCATCACGAGGCGAGGCTGACACCAGACTGACCCCATCACGAGGCGAGGCTGACACCAGACTGACACCATCATGATGTGAGGCTGACACCAGACTGACCCCATCATGAGGCGAGGCTGACACCAGACTGACCCCATCACGAGGCGAGACTGACACGAGACTGACCCCATCACGATGCGAGGCTGACACCAGACTGACACCATCACGAGGCGAGGCTGACACCAGACTGACCCCATCACGAGGCGAGGCTGACACCAGACTGACCCTATCACTAGGCGACGCTGACACCAGACTGACACCATCACGAGGCGAGGCTGAAACCCGACTGACCCCATCACGACACGAGACTGACACCAGACTGACCCCATCACGAGGCGAGGCTGACACCAGACTGACCCCATCACGATGCAAGGCTGACACCGGACTGACACCATCACGAGGCGAGACTGACACCAGACTGACCCAATCACGAGGCGAGGCTGACACCAGACTGACCCCATCACGAGGCGAGGCTGACACCGGACTGACCCCATCACGAGGCGAGACTGACACCAGACTGACCCAATCATGAGGCGAGGCTGACACCAGACTGACACCATCACGAGGCGAGGCTGACACCAGACTGACCCCATCACGAGGCGAGGCTGACACCAGACTGACAACATCATGATGTGAGGCTGACACCAGACTGACCCCATCACGAGGCGAGGCTGACACCAGACTGACCCCATCACGAGGCGAGACTGACACGAGACTGACCCCATCACGAGGCGAGGCTGACACCAGACTGACACCATCACGAGGCGAGGCTGACACCAGACTGACTCCATCACGAGGCGAGGCTGACACCAGACTGACCCTATCACTAGGCGAGGCTGACACCAGACTGACACCATCACGAGGCGAGGCTGAAACCCGACTGACCCCATCACGACACGAGACTGACACCAGACTGACCCCATCACGAGGCGAGGCTGACACCAGACTGACCCCATCACGATGCGAGGCTGACACCGGACTGACACCATCACGAGGCGAGACTGACACCAGACTGACCCAATCACGAGGCGAGGCTGACACCAGACTGACCCCATCACGAGGCGAGGCTTACACCAGTCTGACCCCATCACGAGGCGAGGCTGACACCAGACTGACACCATCATGAGGCGAGGCTGACACCAGACTGACACCATCACGAGGCGAGACTGACACCAGACTGACCCCATCATGATGTGAGGCTGACACCAGACTGACCCCATCTTTAGGCGAGGCTGAGACCAGACTGACACCATCACGAGGCGAGGCTGACACCAGACTGACACCATCACGAGGCGAGGCTGACACCAGACTGACACCATCATGATGTGAGGCTGACACCAGACTGACCCCATGAAGAGGCGAGGCTGACACCAGACTGATCCCATCACGAGGCGAGGCTGACACCAGACTTACACCATCATGATGTGAGGCTGACACCAGACTGACCCCATCACGATGTGAGGCTGACACCAGACTGACCCCATCACGATGTGAGGCTGACACCAGACTGACACCATCACGAGGCGAGACTGACACCAGACTGACACCATCACGAGGCAAGACTGACACCAGACTGACACCATCACGAGGCGAGGCTGACACCAGACTGACCCCATCACGAGGCGAGGCTGACACCAGACTGACACCATCACGAGGCGAGACTGACACCAGACTGACCCCATCACGAGGCGAGGGTGACACCAGACTGACCCCATCACGAGGAGAGGCTGACACCAGACTGACCCCATCACGAGGCGAGGCTGACAGCAGACTGACACCATCACGAGGCGAGGCTGACCCCAGACTGACCCCATCACGAGGCGAGGCTGACACAAGACTGACCCCATCACGAGGCGAGGCTGACACCAGACTGACCCCATCACGAGGCGAGGCTGACACCAGACTGACCCCATCACGAGGCGAGGCTGACACCAGTCTGACCCCATCACGAGGCGAGGCTGACACCAGACTGAACCGATCACGAGGCGAGTCTGACACCAGACTGACCCCATCACGAGGCGAGGCTGACACAAGACTGACACCATCACGAGGCGAGACTGACACCATCACGAGGCGAGGCTGACACCAGACTGACACCATCACGAGGCGAGGCTGACACCAGACTGACCCCATCACGAGGCGAGGCTGACACCAGACTGAACCGATCACGAGGCGAGTCTGACACCAGACTGACCCCATCACGAGGCGAGGCTGACACAAGACTGACACCATCACAAGGCGAGACTGACACCAGACTGACACCATCACGAGGCGAGGCTGACACCAGACTGACCCCATCACAAGGCGAGGCTGACACCAGACTGACCCCATCAGCAGGCGAGGCTGACACCAAATTGACCCCATCACGAGGCGAGGCTGACATCAGACTGACCCCATCACGAGGCGAGGCTGACACCAGACTGACCGCATCACGGGGCAAGACTGACACCGGACTGACCCCATCACGAGGCGATGCTGACACCAGACTGACCCCATCACGAGGCGAGGCTGACACCAGACTGACACCATTACGATGTGAGGCTGACACCAGACTGACCCCATCATGAGGCGAGGCTGACACCAGACTGACACCATCATGAGGCGAGGCTGACACCAGACTGACCCCATCACGAGGCGAGGCCGACACCGGACTGACCCCATCACAAGGCGAGACTGACACCGAACTGACCCCATCACGAGGCGAGGCTGACACCAGACTGACCCCATCACTAGGCGAGGCTGACACCAGACTGACCCCATCACGAGGCGAGGCTGACACCAGACTGAACCGATCACGAGTCGAGTCTGACACCAGACTGACCCCATCACGAGGCGAGGCTGACACAAGACTGACACCATCACGAGGCGAGACTGACACCAGACTGACCCCATCACGAGGCGAGGCTGACACCAGACTGACCCCATCACGAGGCAAGGCTGACACCAGTCTGACCCCATCACGAGGCGAGGCTGACACCAGACTGAACCGATCACGAGGCGAGTCTGACACCAGACTGACCCCATCACGAGGCGAGGCTGACACCAGACTGACCCCATCACGAGGCGAGGCTGACAGCAGACTGACACCATCACGAGGCGAGGCTGACCCCAGACTGACCCCATCACGAGGCGAGGCTGACACTAGACTGACCCCATCACGAGGCGAGGCTGACACCAGACTGACCCCATCACGAGGCGAGGCTGACACCAGACTGACCCCATCACGAGGCGAGGCTGACACCAGTCTGACCCCATCACGAGGCGAGGCTGACACCAGACTGAACCGATCACGAGGCGAGTCTGACACCAGACTGACCCCATCACGAGGCGAGGCTGACACAAGACTGACACCATCACGAGGCGAGACTGACACCATCACGAGGCGAGGCTGACACCAGACTGACACCATCACGAGGCGAGGCTGACACCAGACTGACCCCATCACGAGGCGAGGCTGACACCAGACTGAACCGATCACGAGGCGAGTCTGACACCAGACTGACCCCATCACGAGGCGAGGCTGACACAAGACTGACACCATCACAAGGCGAGACTGACACCAGACTGACACCATCACGAGGCGAGGCTGACACCAGACTGACCCCATCACGAGGCGAGGCTGACACCAGACTGACCCCATCAGCAGGCGAGGCTGACACCAAATTGACCCCATCACGAGGCGAGGCTGACATCAGACTGACCCCATCACGAGGCGAGGCTGACACCAGACTGACCGCATCACGGGGCAAGACTGACACCGGACTGACCCCATCACGAGGCGATGCTGACACCAGACTGACCCCATCACGAGGCGAGGCTGACACCAGACTGACACCATTACGATGTGAGGCTGACACCAGACTGACCCCATCATGAGGCGAGGCTGACACCAGACTGACACCATCATGAGGCGAGGCTGACACCAGACTGACCCCATCACGAGGCGAGGCCGACACCGGACTGACCCCATCACAAGGCGAGACTGACACCGAACTGACCCCATCACGAGGCGAGGCTGACACCAGACTGACCCCATCACTAGGCGAGGCTGACACCAGACTGACCCCATCACGAGGCGAGGCTGACACCAGACTGAACCGATCACGAGTCGAGTCTGACACCAGACTGACCCCATCACGAGGCGAGGCTGACACAAGACTGACACCATCACGAGGCGAGACTGACACCAGACTGACCCCATCACGAGGCGAGGCTGACACCAGACTGACCCCATCACGAGGCGAGGCTGACACCAGTCTGACCCCATCACGAGGCGAGGCTGACACCAGACTGAACCGATCACGAGGCGAGTCTGACACCAGACTGACCCCATCACGAGGCGAGGCTGACACAAGACTGACACCATCACGAGGCGAGACTGACACCATCACGAGGCGAGGCTGACACCAGACTGACACCATCACGAGGCGAGGCTGACACCAGACTGACCCCATCACGAGGCGAGGCTGACACCAGACTGAACCGATCACGAGGCGAGTCTGACACCAGACTGACCCCATCACGAGGCGAGGCTGACACAAGACTGACACCATCACAAGGCGAGACTGACACCAGACTGACACCATCACGAGGCGAGGCTGACACCAGACTGACCCCATCACGAGGCGAGGCTGACACCAGACTGACCCCATCAGCAGGCGAGGCTGACACCAAATTGACCCCATCACGAGGCGAGGCTGACATCAGACTGACCCCATCTCGAGGCGAGGCTGACACCAAATTGACCCCATCACGAGGCGAGGCTGACATCAGACTGACCCCATCTCGAGGCGAGGCTGACACCAGACTGACCGCATCACGGGGCAAGACTGACACCGGACTGACCCCATCACGAGGCGATGCTGACACCAGACTGACCCCATCACGAGGCGAGGCTGACACCAGACTGACACCATTACGATGTGAGGCTGACACCAGACTGACCCCATCATGAGGCGAGGCTGACACCAGACTGACACCATCATGAGGCGAGGCTGACACCAGACTGACCCCATCACGAGGCGAGGCCGACACCGGACTGACCCCATCACAAGGCGAGACTGACACCGAACTGACCCCATCACGAGGCGAGGCTGACACCAGACTGACCCCATCACTAGGCGAGGCTGACACCAGACTGACCCCATCACGAGGCGAGGCTGACACCAGACTGAACCGATCACGAGTCGAGTCTGACACCAGACTGACCCCATCACGAGGCGAGGCTGACACAAGACTGACACCATCACGAGGCGAGACTGACACCAGACTGACACCATCACGAGGCGAGGCTGACACCAGACTGACACCATCACGAGGCGAGGCTGACACCAGACTGACCCCATCACGAGGCGAGGCTGACACCAGACTGAACCGATCACGAGGCGAGTCTGACACCAGACTGACCCCATCACGAGGCGAGGCTGACACAAGACTGACACCATCACGAGGCGAGACTGACACCATCACGAGGCGAGGCTGACACCAGACTGACACCATCACGAGGCGAGGCTGACACCAGACTGACCCCATCACGAGGCGAGGCTGACACCAGACTGAACCGATCACGAGGCGAGTCTGACACCAGACTGACCCCATCACGAGGCGAGGCTGACACAAGACTGACACCATCACAAGGCGAGACTGACACCAGACTGACACCATCACGAGGCGAGGCTGACACCAGACTGACCCCATCACGAGGCGAGGCTGACACCAGACTGACCCCATCAGCAGGCGAGGCTGACACCAAATTGACCCCATCACGAGGCGAGGCTGACATCAGACTGACCCCATCACGAGGCGAGGCTGACACCAGACTGACCGCATCACGGGGCAAGACTGACACCGGACTGACCCCATCACGAGGCGATGCTGACACCAGACTGACCCCATCACGAGGCGAGGCTGACACCAGACTGACACCATTACGATGTGAGGCTGACACCAGACTGACCCCATCATGAGGCGAGGCTGACACCAGACTGACAGCATCATGAGGCGAGGCTGACACCAGACTGACCCCATCACGAGGCGAGACTGACACCAGACTGACCCCATCACGAGGCGAGGCCGACACCGGACTGACCCCATCACAAGGCGAGACTGACACCGAACTGACCCCATCACGAGGCGAGGCTGACACCAGACTGACCCCATCACTAGGCGAGGCTGACACCAGACTGACCCCATCACGAGGCGAGGCTGACACCAGACTGAACCGATCACGAGTCGAGTCTGACACCAGACTGACCCCATCACGAGGCGAGGCTGACACAAGACTGACACCATCACGAGGCGAGACTGACACCAGACTGACACCATCACGAGGCGAGGCTGACACCAGACTGACACCATCACGAGGCGAGGCTGACACCAGACTGACCCCATCATGAGGCGAGGCTGACACCAGACTGAACTTATCACGAGGCGAGTCTGACACCAGACTGACCCCATCACGAGGCGAGGCTGACACAAGACTGACACCATCACAAGGCGAGACTGACACCAGACTGACCCCATCACGAGGCGAGGCCGACACCGGACTGACCCCATCACGAGGCGAGGCTGAAACCAGACTGACACCATCACGAGGCGAGGCTGACACCAGACTGACCCCATCACGAGGCGAGACTGACCCCAGACTGACCCCATCACGAGGCGAGGCTGACACCAGACTGACCCCATCACGAGGCGAGGCTGACACCAGACTGACCCCATCACGAGGCGAGGCTGACACCAGACTGACCCCATCACGAGGCGAGGCTGACACCAAATTAACCCCATCACGAGGCGAGGCTGACATCAGACTGACACCATCAAGAGACGAGGCTGACACCAGACTGACACCATCATGATGTGAGACTGACACCAGACTGACACCATCACGAGGCGAGGCTGACACCAGACTGACCCCATCACGAGGCGAGGCTGACCCCAGACTGACCCCATCACGAGGCGAGGCTGACACCAGACTGACCCCATCACGAGGCGAGGCTGACACCAGACTGACCCCATCACGAGGCGAGGCTGACACCAGACTGACCCCATCACGAGGCGAGGCTGACACCAAATTAACCCCATCACGAGGCGAGGCTGACATCAGACTGACACCATCAAGAGACGAGGCTGACACCAGACTGACACCATCATGATGTGAGACTGACACCAGACTGACACCATCACGAGGCGAGGCTGACACCAGACTGACCCCATCACGAGGCGAGGCTGACACCAGACTGACCCAATAACGAGACGAGACTGACACAAGACTGACACCATCACAAGGCGAGACTGACACCAGACTGAACCCATCACGAGGCGAGGCTGACACGAGACTTACCCCATCACGAGGCGAGGCTGACACCAGAATGACCCCATCACGGGGAGAGGCTGACACCAGACTGACCCCATCACGAGGCGAGACTGACACCAGACTGACCCAATCATGAGGCGAGGCTGACACCAGACTGACCCCATCATGATGTGAGGCTGACACCAGACTGACCCCATCTTTAGGCGAGGCTGACACCAGACTGACACCATCACGAGGCGAGGCTGACACCAGACTGACACCATCACGAGGCGAGGCTGACACCAGACTGACACCATCATGATGTGAGGCTGACACCAGACTGACCCCATGAAGAGGCGAGGCTGACACCAGACTGACCCCATCACGATGTGAGGCTGACACCAGTCTGACACCATCACGAGGCGAGACTGACACCAGACTGACACCATCACGAGGCGAGACTGACACCAGACTGACACCATCACGAGGCGAGGCTGACACCAGACTGACCCCATCATGAGGCGAGGCTGACACCAGACTGACACCATCATGATGTGAGGCTGACACCAGACTGACCCCATGAAGAGGCGAGGCTGACACCAGACTGACCCCATCACGATGTGAGGCTGACACCAGTCTGACACCATCACGAGGCGAGACTGACACCAGACTGACACCATCACGAGGCGAGACTGACACCAGACTGACACCATCACGAGGCGAGGCTGACACCAGACTGACCCCATCATGAGGCGAGGCTGACACCAGACTGACACCATCACGAGGAGAGGCTGACACCAGACTGACCCCATCACTAGGCGAGGCTGACACCAGACTGACCCCATCACGGGGCGAGGCTGACACCAGACTGACACCATCACGAGGCGAGGCTGACACCAGACTGACCCCATCACGGGGCAAGGCTGACACCAGACTGACCCCATCAAGAGGCGAGGCTGACACCAGACTGACCCTATCACGAGGCGAGGCTGACCCCAGACTGACCCCATCACGAGGTGAGGCTGACACCAGACTGACCCCATCACGAGGCGAGGCTGACACCAGACTGAACACATCACGGGGCGAGGCTGACACCAGACTGACCCCATCATGAGGCGAGGCTGACACCAGACTGACACCATCACGAGGCGAGGCTGACACCAGACTGACACCATCACGAGTCGAGACTGACACCAAACTGACCAAATCATGATGTGAGGCTGACACCAGACTGACCCCATCACTAGGCGAGGCTGACACCAGACTAACCCCATCACGAGGCGAGGCTGACACCAGACTGATACCATCACGAGGCGAGGCTGAGACCAGACTGACCCCATCACGAGGCGAGGCTGACACCAGACTGACCCCATCACTAGCGAGGCTGACACCAGACTGACACCATCATGATGTGAGGCTGTCACCAGACTGACCCCATCACGAGGCGAGGCTGACACCAGACTGACACCATCACGAGGCGAGACTGATACCAGACTGACCCCATCATGATGTGAGGCTGACACCAGACTAACCCCACCACGAGGCGAGGCTGACACCAGACTGACACCATCATGATGTGAGGCTGACACCAGACTGACCCCATCACGTGGCGAGGCTGACACCAGACTGACTCTATCACTAGGCTAGGCTGACACCAGACATACACCATCACGAGGCGAGACAGACATCAGACTGACACCATCACGAGGCGAGGCTGACACCAGACTGACCCCATCACGAGGCGAGGCTGACACCAGACTGACACCATCACGAGGCGAGGCTGACACCAGACTGACACCATCACGAGGCGAGACTGACACCAGACTGACCCCATCACGAGGCGAGGCTGACACCAGACTGACCCCATCACGAGGCGAGGCTGACACCAGACTGACACCATCACGAGGCGAGACTGACACCAGACTGACCCCATCACGAGGCGAGGGTGACACCAGACTGACCCCATCACGAGGAGAGGCTGACACCAGACTGACCCCATCACGAGGCGAGGCTGACACCAGACTGACACCATCACGAGGCGAGGCTGACCCCAGACTGACCCCATCACGAGGCGAGGCTGACACCAGACTGACCCCATCACGAGGCGAGGCTGACACCAGACTGACCCCATCACGAGGCGAGGCTGACACCAGACTGAACCGATCACGAGGCGAGTCTGACACCAGACTGACCCCATCACGAGGCGAGGCTGACACAAGACTGACACCATCACGAGGCGAGACTGACACCATCACGAGGCGAGGCTGACACCAGACTGACTCCATCACGAGGCGAGGCTGACACCAGACTGAACCGATCACGTGGCGAGTCTGACACCAGACTGACCCCATCTCGAGGCGAGGCTGACACAAGACTGACACCATCACAAGGCGAGACTGACACCAGACTGACCCCATCACGAGGCGAGGCTGACACCAGACTGACACCATCACGAGGCGAGGCTGACACCAGACTGACCCCATCACCAGGCGAGGCTGACACCAAATTGACCCCATCACGAGGCGAGGCTGACATCAGACTGACCCCATCACGAGGCGAGGCTGACACCAGACTGACCCCATCACGAGGCGAGGCCGACACCGGACTGACCCCATCACGAGGCGAGGCTGAAACCAGACTGACACCATCACGATGCGAGGCTGACACCAGACTGACCCCATCACTAGGCGAGGCTGACACCAGATTGACCCCATCACGAGGCGAGACTGACCCCAGACTGACCCCATCACGAGGCGAGGCTGACACCAGACTGACCCCATCACGAGGCGAGGCTGACACCAGACTGACCCCATCACGAGGCGAGGCTGACACCAGACTGACCCCATCACGAGGCGAGGCTGACACCAAATTAACCCCATCACGAGGCGAGGCTGACATCAGACTGACACCATCAAGAGGCGAGGCTGACACCAGACTGACACCATCATGATGTGAGACTGACACCAGACTGACACCATCACGAGGCGAGGCTGACACCAGACTGACCCCATCACGAGGTGAGGCTGACACCAGACTGACACCATCATGAGGCGAGGCTGACACCAGACTGACCCCATCACGAGGCGAGGCTGACACCAGACTGACCCCATCACGAGGCGAGGCTGACACCAGACTGACCCCATCACGAGGCAAGGCTGACACCAGACTGACACCATCATGATGTGAGGCTGACACCAGACTGACCCCATCACAAGGCGAGGCTGACACCAGACTGACACCATCACGAGGCGAGGCTGACACCAGACTGACCCCATCACGAGGCGAGGCTGACACCAGACTGACCCCATCATGAGACGAGGCTGACACCAGACTGACCCCATCACGAGGCGAGGCTGACACCAGACTGACCCCATCACGAGGCGAGGCTGACACCAGACTGACCACATCACGACGCGAGGCTGACACCAGACTGACACCATCACGAGGCGAGGCCGACACCGGACTGACCCCATCACAAGGCGAGACTGACACCGGACTGACCCCATCACGAGGCGAGGCTTATACCAGACTGACCCCATCACTAGGCGAGGCTGACACCAGACTGACCCCATCACGAGGCGAGACTGACACCGGACTGACCCCATCACGAGGCGAGGCTGACACCAGACTGACACCATCACGAGGCGAGGCTGACACCAGACTGACCCCATCACGAGGCGAGGCTGACACCAGACTGAACCCATCACGGGGCGAGGCTGACACCAGACTGACACCATCACGAGTCGAGACTGACACCAAACTGACCAAATCATGATGTGAGGCTGACACCAGACTGACCCCATCACTAGGCGAGGCTGACACCAGACTAACCCCATCACGAGGCGAGGCTGACACCAGACTGATACCATCACGAGGCGAGGCTGACACCAGACTGACCCCATCACGAGGCGAGGCTGACACCAGACTGACCCCATCACTAGCGAGGCTGACACCAGACTGACACCATCATGATGTGAGGCTGACACCAGACTGACCCAATCACGAGGCGAGGCTGACACCAGACTGACCCCATCACGAGGCGAGGCTGACACCAAACTGACACCATCACGAGGCGAGGCTGACACCAGACTGACACCATCACGAGGTGAAGCTGACACCAGACTGACACCATCATGATGTGAGGCTGACACCAAACTGACCCCATCACTAGGCGAGGCAGACACCAGACTGACCCCATCACGAGGCGAGACTAACACCAGACTGACCCCATCATGAGGCGAGGCTGACACCAGACTGACCCCATCACGAGGCGAGGTTGACACCAGACTGACACCATCACGAGGTGAGGCTGAAACCAGACTGACCCCATCACGAGGCGAGGCTGACACCAGACTGACCCCATCACGGGGCGAGGCTGACATCAGACTGACACCATCACGAGGCGAGGCTGTCACCAGACTGACCCCATCACGAGGCGAGGCTGACACCAGACTGACACCATCACGAGGCGAGACTGACACCAGACTGACCCCACCATGATGTGAGGCTGACACCAGACTAACCCCACCACGAGGCGAGGCTGACACCAGACTGACACCATCATGATGTGAGGCTGACACCAGACTGACCCCATCACGTGGCGAGGCTGACACCAGACTGACTCTATCACTAGGCTAGGCTGACACCAGACATACACCATCACGAGGCGAGACAGACATCAGACTGACACCATCACGAGGCGAGGCTGACACCAGACTGACCCCATCACGAGGCGAGGCTGACACCAGACTGACACCATCACGAGGCGAGGCTGACACCAGACTGACACCATCACGAGGCGAGACTGACACCAGACTGACACCATCACGAGGCGAGGGTGACACCAGACTGACCCCATCACGAGGAGAGGCTGACACCAGACTGACCCCATCACGAGGCGAGGCTGACACCAGACTGACCCCATCACGAGGCGAGGCTGACACCAGACTGACACCATCACGAGGCGAGGCTGACACCAGACTGAACCGATCACGAGGCGAGTCTGACACCAGACTGACCCCATCACGAGGCGAGGCTGACACAAGACTGACACCATCACGAGGCGAGACTGACACCATCACGAGGCGAGGCTGACACCAGACTGACTCCATCACGAGGCGAGGCTGACACCAGACTGAACCGATCACGAGGCGAGTCTGACACCAGACTGACCCCATCACGAGGCGAGGCTGACACAAGACTGACACCATCACAAGGCGAGACTGACACCAGACTGACACCATCACGAGGCGAGGCTGACACCAGACTGACACCATCACGAGGCGAGGCTGACACCAGACTGACCCCATCACCAGGCGAGGCTGACACCAAATTGACCCCATCACGAGTCGAGGCTGACATCAGACTGACCCCATCACGAGGCGAGGCTGACACCAGACTGACCCCATCACGAGGCGAGGCTGACACCGGACTGACTCCATCACGAGGCGAGGCTGACACCAGACTGACCCCATCACGAGGCGAGGCTGACACCGGACTGACCCCATCACGAGGCGAGACTGACACCAGACTGACCCAATCATGAGGCGAGGCTGACACCAGACTGACACCATCACGAGGCGAGGCTGACACCAGACTGACCCCATCATGAGGCGAGGCTGACACCAGACTGACACCATCATGATGTGAGGCTGACACCAGACTGACCCCATCACGAGGCGAGACTGACACGAGACTGACCCCATCACGAGGCGAGGCTGACACCAGACTGACACCATCACGAGGCGAGGCTGACACCAGACTGACCCCATCACGAGGCGAGGCTGACACGAGACTGACACCATCATGATGAGAGGCTGACACCAGACTGACCCCATCACGAGGCGAGGCTGACACCGGACTGACTCCATCACGAGGCGAGGCTGACACCAGACTGACCCCATCACGAGGCGAGGCTGACACCAGACTGACCCCATCACGAGGCGAGGCTGACACCAGACTGACCCCATCACGAGGCGAGGCTGAAACCAGACTGACCCCATCACGAGGCGAGGCTGACACCAGACTGACCCCATCACGAGGCGAGGCTGACACCAGACTGACCCCATCACGATGCGAGGCTAAAACCGGACTGACAACCATCACGAGGCGAGACTGCCACCAGACTGACCCCATCATGATGTGAGGCTGACACCAGACTGACCCCATCACGAGGCGAGGCTGACACCAGACTGACACCATCACGAGGCGAGGCTGACACCAGACTGACACCATCATGATGAGAGGCTGACACCAGACTGACCCCATGAAGAGGCGAGACTGACACCAGACTGACCCCATCACGAGGCGAGGCTGACACAAGACTGACCCCATCACGAGGCGAGGCTGACACCAGACTTACACCATCATGATGTGAGGCTGACACCAGACTGACCCCATCACGATGTGAGGCTGACACCAGACTGACCCCATCACGATGTGAGGCTGACACCAGACTGACCCCATCACGATGTGAGGCTGACACCAGACTGACCCCATCACGATGTGAGGCTGACACCAGACTGACCCCATCACGAGGCGAGGCTGACACCAGACTGACCCCATCACGAGGCGAGGCTGACACCAGACTGACCCCATCACTAGGCGAGGCTGACACCGGACTGACTCCATCACGAGGCGAGGCTGACACCAGACTGACCCCATCACGAGGCGAGGCTGACACCGGACTGACCCCATCACGAGGCGAGACTGACACCAGACTGACCCAATCATGAGGCGAGGCTGACACCAGACTGACACCATCACGAGGCGAGGCTGACACCAGACTGACCCCATCACGAGGCGAGGCTGACACCAGACTGACACCATCATGATGTGAGGCTGACACCAGACTGACCCCATCACGAGGCGAGGCTGACACCAGACTGACCCCATCACGAGGCGAGACTGACACGAGACTGACCCCATCACGAGGCGAGGCTGACACCAGACTGACACCATCACGAGGCGAGGCTGACACCAGACTGACCCCATCACGAGGCGAGGCTGACACCAGACTGACCCTATCACTAGGCGACGCTGACACCAGACTGACACCATCACGAGGCGAGGCTGAAACCCGACTGACTCCATCACGACACGAGACTGACACCAGACTGACCCCATCACGAGGCGAGGCTGACACCAGACTGACCCCATCACGATGCGAGGCTGACACCGGACTGACACCATCACGAGGCGAGACTGACACCAGACTGACCCAATCACGAGGCGAGGCTGACACCAGACTGACCCCATCACGAGGCGAGGCTTACACCAGTCTGACCCCATCATGAGGCGAGGCTGACACCAGACTGACACCATCATGAGGCGAGGCTGACACCAGACTGACACCATCACGAGGCAAGACTGACACCAGACTGACCCCATCATGATGTGAGGCTGACACCAGACTGACCCCATCTTTAGGCGAGGCTGAGACCAGACTGACACCATCACGAGGCGAGGCTGACACCAGACTGACACCATCACGAGGCGAGGCTGACACCAGACTGACACCATCATGATGTGAGGCTGACACCAGACTGACCCCATGAAGAGGCGAGGCTGACACCAGACTGACCCCATCACGAGGCGAGGCTGACACCAGACTGATCCCATCACGAGGCGAGGCTGACACCAGACTTACACCATCATGATGTGAGGCTGACACCAGACTGACCCCATCACGATGTGAGGCTGACACCAGACTGACCCCATCACGATGTGAGGCTGACACCAGACTGACACCATCACGAGGCGAGACTGACACCAGACAGACACCATCACGAGGCAAGACTGACACCAGACTGACACCATCACGAGGCGAGGCTGACACCAGACTGACTCCATCACGAGGCGAGGCTGACACCAGACTGACACCATCACGAGGCGAGACTGACACCAGACTGACCCCATCACGAGGCGAGGGTGACACCAGACTGACCCCATCACGAGGAGAGGCTGACACCAGACTGACCCCATCACGAGGCGAGGCTGACACCAGACTGACACCATCACGAGGCGAGGCTGACCCCAGACTGACCCCATCATGAGGCGAGGCTGACACTAGACTGACCCCATAACGAGGCGAGGCTGACACTAGACTGACCCCATCACGAGGCGAGGCTGACACCAGACTGACCCCATCACGAGGCGAGGCTGACACCAGTCTGACCCCATCACGAGGCGAGGCTGACACCAGACTGAACCGATCACGAGGCGAGTCTGACACCAGACTGACCCCATCACGAGGCGAGGCTGACACAAGACTGACACCATCACAAGGCGAGACTGACACCAGACTGACACCATCACGAGGCGAGGCTGACACCAGACTGACCCCATCACGAGGCGAGGCTGACACCAGACTGACCCCATCAGCAGGCGAGGCTGACACCAAATTGACCCCATCACGAGGCGAGGCTGACATCAGACTGACCCCATCACGAGGCGAGGCTGACACCAGACTGACCGCATCACGGGGCAAGACTGACACCGGACTGACCCCATCACGAGGCGATGCTGACACCAGACTGACCCCATCACGATGTGAGGCTGACACCAGACTGACCCCATCATGAGGCGAGGCTGACACCAGACTGACACCATCATGAGGCGAGGCTGACACCAGACTGACCCCATCACGAGGCGAGGCCGACACCGGACTGACCCCATCACAAGGCGAGACTGACACCGAACTGACCCCATCACGAGGCGAGGCTGACACCAGACTGACCCCATCACTAGGCGAGGCTGACACCAGACTGACCCCATCACGAGGCGAGGCTGACACCAGACTGAACCGATCACGAGTCGAGTCTGACACCAGACTGACCCCATCACGAGGCGAGGCTGACACAAGACTGACACCATCACGAGGCGAGACTGACACCATCACGAGGCGAGGCTGACACCAGACTGACACCATCACGAGGCGAGGCTGACACCAGACTGACCCCATCACGAGGCGAGGCTGACACCATACTGACCCCATCACGAGGCGAGGCTGACACCAGACTGACCCCATCAGCAGGCGAGGCTGACACCAAATTGACCCCATCACGAGGCGAGGCTGACATCAGACTGACCCCATCACGAGGCGAGGCTGACACCAGACTGACCGCATCACGGGGCAAGACTGACACCGGACTGACCCCATCACGAGGCGATGCTGACACCAGACTGACCCCATCACGAGGCGAGGCTGACACCAGACTGACACCATTACGATGTGAGGCTGACACCAGACTGACCCCATCATGAGGCGAGGCTGACACCAGACTGACACCATCATGAGGCGAGGCTGACACCAGACTGACCCCATCACGAGGCGAGACTGACACCAGACTGACCCCATCACGAGGCGAGGCCGACACCGGACTGACCCCATCACAAGGCGAGACTGACACCGAACTGACCCCATCACGAGGCGAGGCTGACACCAGACTGACCCCATCACTAGGCGAGGCTGACACCAGACTGACCCCATCAAGAGGCGAGGCTGACACCAGACTGACCCTATCAAGAGGCGAGGCTGACCCCAGACTGACCCCATCACGAGGTGAGGCTGACACCAGACTGACCCCATCACGAGGCGAGGCTGACACCAGACTGAACCCATCACGGGGCGAGGCTGACACCAGACTGACACCATCACGAGTCGAGACTGACACCAAACTGACCAAATCATGATGTGAGGCTGACACCAGACTGACCCCATCACTAGGCGAGGCTGACACCAGACTAACCCCATCACGAGGCGAGGCTGACACCAGACTGATACCATCACGAGGCGAGGCTGACACCAGACTGACCCCATCACGAGGCGAGGCTGACACCAGACTGACCCCATCACTAGCGAGGCTGACACCAGACTGACACCATCATGATGTGAGGCTGACACCAGACTGACCCAATCACGAGGCGAGGCTGACACCAGACTGACCCCATCACGAGGCGAGGCTGACACCAAACTGACACCATCACGAGGCGAGGCTGACACCAGACTGACACCATCACGAGGTGAAGCTGACACCAGACTGACACCATCATGATGTGAGGCTGACACCAAACTGACCCCTTCACTAGGCGAGGCAGACACCAGACTGACCCCATCACGAGGCGAGACTAACACCAGACTGACCCCATCATGAGGCGAGGCTGACACCAGACTGACCCCATCACGAGGCGAGGTTGACACCAGACTGACACCATCACGAGGTGAGGCTGAAACCAGACTGACCCCATCACGAGGCGAGGCTGACACCAGACTGACCCCATCACGGGGCGAGGCTGACATCAGACTGACACCATCACGAGGCGAGGCTGTCACCAGACTGACCCCATCACGAGGCGAGGCTGACACCAGACTGACACCATCACGAGGCGAGACTGACACCAGACTGACCCCACCATGATGTGAGGCTGACACCAGACTAACCCCACCACGAGGCGAGGCTGACACCAGACTGACACCATCATGATGTGAGGCTGACACCAGACTGACCCCATCACGTGGCGAGGCTGACACCAGACTGACTCTATCACTAGGCTAGGCTGACACCAGACATACACCATCACGAGGCGAGACAGACATCAGACTGACACCATCACGAGGCGAGGCTGACACCAGACTGACCCCATCACGAGGCGAGGCTGACACCAGACTGACACCATCACGAGGCGAGGCTGACACCAGACTGACACCATCACGAGGCGAGACTGACACCAGACTGACACCATCACGAGGCGAGGGTGACACCAGACTGACCCCATCACGAGGAGAGGCTGACACCAGACTGACCCCATCACGAGGCGAGGCTGACACCAGACTGACCCCATCACGAGGCGAGGCTGACACCAGACTGACACCATCACGAGGCGAGGCTGACACCAGACTGAACCGATCACGAGGCGAGTCTGACACCAGACTGACCCCATCACGAGGCGAGGCTGACACAAGACTGACACCATCACGAGGCGAGACTGACACCATCACGAGGCGAGGCTGACACCAGACTGACTCCATCACGAGGCGAGGCTGACACCAGACTGAACCGATCACGAGGCGAGTCTGACACCAGACTGACCCCATCACGAGGCGAGGCTGACACAAGACTGACACCATCACAAGGCGAGACTGACACCAGACTGACACCATCACGAGGCGAGGCTGACACCAGACTGACACCATCACGAGGCGAGGCTGACACCAGACTGACCCCATCACCAGGCGAGGCTGACACCAAATTGACCCCATCACGAGTCGAGGCTGACATCAGACTGACCCCATCACGAGGCGAGGCTGACACCAGACTGACCCCATCACGAGGCGAGGCTGACACCGGACTGACTCCATCACGAGGCGAGGCTGACACCAGACTGACCCCATCACGAGGCGAGGCTGACACCGGACTGACCCCATCACGAGGCGAGACTGACACCAGACTGACCCAATCATGAGGCGAGGCTGACACCAGACTGACACCATCACGAGGCGAGGCTGACACCAGACTGACCCCATCATGAGGCGAGGCTGACACCAGACTGACACCATCATGATGTGAGGCTGACACCAGACTGACCCCATCACGAGGCGAGACTGACACGAGACTGACCCCATCACGAGGCGAGGCTGACACCAGACTGACACCATCACGAGGCGAGGCTGACACCAGACTGACCCCATCACGAGGCGAGGCTGACACGAGACTGACACCATCATGATGAGAGGCTGACACCAGACTGACCCCATCACGAGGCGAGGCTGACACCGGACTGACTCCATCACGAGGCGAGGCTGACACAAGACTGACCCCATCACGAGGCGAGGCTGACACCAGACTGACCCCATCACGAGGCGAGGCTGACACCAGACTGACCCCATCACGAGGCGAGGCTGAAACCAGACTGACCCCATCACGAGGCGAGGCTGACACCAGACTGACCCCATCACGAGGCGAGGCTGACACCAGACTGACCCCATCACGAGGCGAGGCTGACACCAGACTGACCCCATCACGATGCGAGGCTAAAACCGGACTGACAACCATCAC